>NC_135489.1:70765125-71065125 GCF_052094955.1 Ictidomys tridecemlineatus | reverse complement strand
TGGAGGTGTGGACTCAACCTGTGTCTCACTTGAGACCTTATAATATTTGTTTCTAGCATCAGGTGAGTTCCCAGACTAAGGAAGGAAAGATTCTTGGAAGGGGATTGCTGATCCTTGGAGAATGCTAGATTGCTGCTGGGATAGAGGGGTTGTTTGTTTGTTTTTGTGGGTGTTAGACTTTGGAAAAGCATAGTTGACAGTAAGCCAGGATGCACATACATAAGTGGATATTATGCCCTTATTAATCTCAACCAACTTTATGATCAGATGGTCTTGCAGGATTTTTTTTCAGTAGTTTCTTGGTTGAGCCTATAGATATGTCACTTTCTGAGTCACACTTCCATGTCCTCTTCAAGTCACTTTCTGAATCCTCCTTTTCATTCCCAGAGCCTTTACTGAGGTGCTTCTTGAATTCCAGGGTAGATCTTCCACATCGCTCTCTAGGTCTTGCTCTGGTCCCTAGAGCAGCAGGACCTCACTTTCTGCACAGCTTTGCTACTTTCACAAGCAAGTTCAGAGGACTGGGTGGCCAGGAAGGGGCCATGCTTATCTTTTGCCTGGTACTCACAACACTTCCTTGAGAATTTTCCCTGAGCTCTGTCAAGACCTGGGATGCATGAAATTTGCAGGGAGGGCCAGACTGCTCTTCTTCTGTAATGAACCTCCCTAGACTGTGTTGCTCTGGTTGCTCCTGGAGTTTGGTGCTGTTAGAATCACCAGGAAGGATGGAGGCCAACTTGAGGCTCAGAGAGGTGTGACTGCCCTGGTGATTATTAGAGTGGATTGGTTATTGGCTTCCTGAGCTTTTTTGAGCAAAGAGGGTAAAACCTTCCTGTGTTTCTGTTGCTTCTGTAAGGGGTTCCACATGCTGATTTTTAGCTGGGATGAGAAGCCATACCTCCTCCTGGGATATAGGGCAAATTTATCTGTGGGTCCTCTTCTAGGGTGGAGAAAAAGGTGGTAGGTTTGGGAAAGAGGATGTGAGGTCTGTGTGGTTCTGTACCTGAGCCACAGATGGGGGCAGTGTTTGTGTTAAAAATTGGGATTGGGCGACATAGTTGGGCAAGATCTGGTCCTTAGAAAGTTGTGGAGATTTTTTGAGCCTGGGATTGAACTGGGAAAGAATTAGAGACTTAAATGTGACAGCTTTACATTGTGCAGAGGAAGACCTCATAGAGATCCAAGCAATAGCCACGGGGGACTCACTGTGCAGAGAGGGCGGACCCCAGAACAACTGACTGCATCTGTGCTCTGAAGGTCCCCCAAGGCCTTGTGGTAAGAGAAATGCTGAAAGAAATAGGAAGATGCTCTAGTTTCCTTTTTGTGTTCCAGAAGGGTTGTGCATGGTGTCTCTCTTGCCCCTCGGTGACTTAAACATTTTTCCCAGAGAATCCATGTTTGGGGTCATTGATTTGAAAGAGGACCCATTCTTAGCATTTTCCTTTCACATTTTTGATTCTACTCTTCTGGTAATTAGCATCTCCAGCAGTTTCTGGATGTGAGGGTTGATCAAAGAGAGAACACAGCCTCTACTTACTGGTGTGTAAGGTCTCCCCAGAGTGTGGGGGTCTGGTCTATTTTATAAAAAATATGATAAACTATTTTGAACTATAGTCTCTTCACTGTGCTGTAAAGTACTAAAACTTATTACTTTATCTATTTTGGTACCCATTAACAAATAACTTTTTGTTTTGGGCACCAAAAATTGAACCCCAGGGGAGCTTAACCACTGACCCACATCCCAAGCCCCTTTCATTTATTTATTTATATTTGTTTTGTTTTTTAATTTTGAGACAGGTTCCAGTTAAGTTGCTTTAGACCTCACTAAATTGCTGAGGCTGGCTTTGAACTTGCAATTCTCTTGTCTCAGCCTCCAAATCTACTGGGATTAAGCATGAGTGGCACTACACCTGATGACAATTAACTTAAAAAAAATCTAAGTATAGTCAGAAGAAAAAGTACCCAGAGTTAAATATTTTAAACCTATTTGTACAATTATGCCAACTTAATTTTGATGCATTGCTTGATATTTTACAAAGTGTAGGATTCAATTTGGAACCTGAGGACATGCAGTTGCCTAATCAGGCCAGATTTTAAGATGTGAACTTGGCATGCAATTTTAAAGAACTCAAGTGAGAGCTACCTCTTACTTTTAGCATTTCCTTTTAGGAAAATATTGTAGTTTGCATCTGGAATGTCCCCCAAAGACTTATGTGTTAGATACTTGGTCCCTGTTGGTGGCACTATTTGGAAGGTGGTAGAGACTTTAGGAGGTTGGGCCCCTTTGGAGATGGGTCACTGGGGGTGTGCTTTGAAGTATTATTTTGTCCCTGATTCTCCCCCTACCCCCATTTTCTGGCTATGAGATGAAGAGCTTTATTCTGCCATACCTTCTGGCTCACTAGAGGCCCAGAAACAATGGAGCCCTGTGACTATGGATGAAAATCTCTGAAATTATTAGCCAAAATATTTCCTCCTCTGAGTTTTTCTCAGGTATTTTATACATCCACACAAAGCTGCATTATTCAGAAAAGAGAAATGTTTGACATTTCAGATTATTGGCTGACCTGTGAGTGCAGAAATGTGAATTTCTGCATGTAGCGTAAAATTGATTTAAGCAACCACTGTGTAATATTTATGTACCATACCTACAATAATTTTAATTCTTGAAATACTTTTAAAAGACGTCCTTTCCCTGAATTTTTAATGGCAGATTTTTTTTCTACAATACTCACATGATTCTGATAAAAACAAATGGAAGTGCTCATTAAATATTAGAGTAGATGTTGCCAGGTAAAGTTATAGGAACGGAAGCTTACATGGGAAAGGGACAGCATAAAAGAGTCCAAAAACAAACAAGCAAACTATTTTGGAGCAAAGTTCACATATCCAGAATAAATCTATTTATTTTACATCTTTTCAGGCTCCCAAACATCACTAAGCAGAGGGTTTTTGTAAACACAGCAACAGCATTATCTCAAAGTAATGTGCTATAATTGTACACTATGGAAGTATAATTTGGATATATTAGAGTTTGGATCTAGACTTTCCTACAAAAGTCCATGAAGTTCCCAGGGTAGTGCTCTTTGGAGCTCACATAACCTGAAGGGAATGGGGTCTAGGTGAAATTTTTAGGTTATTAGGGGTGTCCTCTTAGAGGGGATTGTAAGACACCATTCTCTGCCTCTCTCTCTTTTTCTTCCTGGCTTTGAAACTAGTAGTTTTGCTTGGCCATGCCCACCTTACACTATAAGTTGCCCACCACCAGAAAGCTAAAAATAGGTCTGATCAATCATGGACTTCAAAACTGTAAGATAGAATACACCTTTTCTCTTTATTAGTTGATTATGTCAGGTATTTATTATAGTTATGGAAAATTGACTAACACCCTATGGCACCAGTATTCTTAGGAGATCCATCAATGTGCTAATGCACTAAAAGCTTTGTAGTCTTGATGCAACACCAGAATACAGAATTCATCAGGGGGCTCTCAAAGTGTGAGAATTGGGACTGCACTTTGAATTCTGTCAATTGGATATCCATGCTCATGACCTTCTACCTCACCATTCTCCTTTCTTTTCTCTAATAAGTCTCCCTGGTACTTTCATGCCTTTTTTCACCACTAGATTTCACATGAGAAAAATTGTATACTTGTTTTTCTGTGAATGGCTTATTTTGCTTAATGTTATGATCTCCATTCCATTTATTTTTCTATAAATTACATGATTTTATTGTTCTTTATGGCTGTATAATACTCCACTCTGTGTGTGCATGTGTGTGTGTGTGTGTGTGTGTGTGTGTGTGTGTGTGTGTGATTTTCTTTATCCATTCATCCATAGACGGATATATCTGGTTTGATTCCATAACTTATCTATTTTGAATTGTGATGCAATTCACAGGAAACAATAAACTATGGGATAATATGCTTACTTTAATTCTTTTAAAAAATATTTAATTGATTTTATTTTTTAAATACATGACAGTGGAATGCATTACAATTCTTACTACACATATAGAGCACAATTTTGCATCTCTGTTTGTATATAAAGTATGTTCACACCAATTCATGTCTTCATGCATGTACTTTGGATAATGATGTCTATCACATTCCTCCATCATTGCTAACCCCCTGCCCACTCCCTTCCCCTCCTACCCCTCTGCCCTATCTAGAGTTGTCAATTCCTCCCATGCTCCTCCTCCCTACCCCACTGTGGGAGAGCCTCCTTATATCAGAGAAAACATTCGCCATTTGTGTTTTGGGTATTGACTAACTTCACTTAGCATTATTTTCTCCAACACCATCCATTAACCAGCAATTTCCATGATTTTATTCTCTTTTATTGCCGAGTAATATTCCAATGTGTATATATGCCACATTTTTTTAATCCATTCATTTATTGAGGGGCCTCTATGTTGGTTCCAAATTTTAGTTATTGTGAATTGTGCTGCTATAAACATTGCTGGTGGGAATGCAAATTGGTGCAGCCAATATGGAAAGCAGTATGGAGATTCCTTGGAAAACAGGGAATGGAACCAACTTTTGACCCAGCTATCCCACTCCTTGGTCTATATCCAAAGGACTTAAAAACAGCTGATTTTAATTCTTTCAAGGAAGTATATAGCTGGATCATAAGTAGTATTGTATTTAGTATCCTAAGGAACCTCTGTCCTGATTTCCATATGGCTGTACTAATTTATATTCTCACCAACAGTGTGTGGGTATTCCACTTCCCTCATATCTTCACCAGCAATCATTTTTGTTGTTGTTGTTGTTTTCTTGATGATTGCTATTCTTTTTTGCTGTTTTTCTTTTTTTAAATAAGTGACAGTGGAATGCATTACAATTCTTAGTACACATATAGAACACAATTTTTCATATCTCTGGTTGAATACATAGTATATTCACACCAATTCATGTCTTCATACATGTACTTTGGATAATGATGATTGCTATTCTGACCGGGTGAGATGGAATCTTCGTGTAGTTGTGATTTGCATTTCCCTGATGGCTAAATATGTTGAACATTTTTTTGTACAATTATTGTTCATTAGTGCTTCTTTTGAGAAGTTTCTGTTCAGTTTATTTGCCCATTTATTGATTAGTTGTGTGATTTTTCTGTAAAGTTTCTTGAGTTTATATGTATATATTTGGGGTATTCATTCTCTGTTCAAGAGTGGCTGGCAAAGATTTTTCCCCTTTCTATATTCTGTCTGTGGAAATTGCTTCCTGGGCTGTGCAGAAGCTCTTTAAACTGATGCAGTCTCATTTGTTGATTCTTGCTATTATTTCCTGAGAGAAGATGAGAATTCTATTCAGGATGTCATTGCCTGTTCCAATGTCTTGGAGTGTTTCCCTGTGTTTTCTTCTAGTCGTTTGAAAGTTTCAGGTATTTTGTTAAGGTTTTTGATTCATTTTGAATTGACATAGGTGAGAAATAGGGATCTAGTTGCAGTCTTCTACAGGTGGATGTTTAGTTTTCCCAGCATTGTTTGTTAAAAGGACTGTCTTTCCTCCAGCACTTGTTTTTATTACCTTTGTTAAGAACCAGATGGCTGGGTTTTGTGGGTTGGTTTCTGTGCCACCTATTCCATCTATTTGTTTACATGTCTGCTTTTATGCTAGGACCATGGTGTTTTTGTTACTATGGCTCTGTGGGATATTTTTAAGTTGAGTATTATGAAGTCTGCAGCAATGCTGTTTGCTCAGGATTGTTTTTGCTATTCAGGGTCTTTTGTTCTTTGCAGATTTTTTTGTAGTTCTATAAAGAATGTTGTTGTTTGATGGTGCTTTCATGAAATCTCACTCATGAATTATTCATAAGAATGATAGAAAGTTCAATTTATAAAAGGATGAAGAGAAATGCACTAGTCAGGCGTACTGACCATTCCCTACCATAGCCTCCTGGCTCCAGCAGTGTATTCCCTCCCTGCTCCCCTCACTGGGCCTCAGGGCTCTGCACCTCTCCAAGTTTGGGGCCATTGTGCCCTCTTCAGCCACTGGCTGGCCACCAGAAGATGTCCTAAGTTTGCTGCTGGCCAGGTATGAGTCCTAGCACAGGGACTACTCCAGAAAGTTAGGGCAAGGCAGGCAGGGTATGAGCCAACATCATGGCCCTGCTAGGCTCCTGGATTGGTGAGATACAGTGGTTCATGTAGATATTACTCTTCATTTTGGCCCTGGTCATGGGGGGCCTCTAGCTGATGCAGTGGGTGCTGGCCAGGGGTTGACCTGCTGCCACAACAGTGGGCAGAGCCCAAAGAGAAGCAGTGCCTGGAGTCAGATGTGCTGCTTTCTTAGATCTTGACTCTGAACAGCTGAAGAAAAAAGTGGTAGGCAGCCTGGATGGTCACCCTGAAACATGAGGTCAAAAGGAGAAGGGACCCCCTGCAGCTCTCCTTTCAGCAGGATCAGTGGCCACAACTCCAGGAACTGGTAGTTGGAGAAGTCTCCAGCATGGTCCAGTCATCCCAGGAGAAGGTGGTGACCTGTCACATGGTAAGCAAGAACCGTCAGTTCCTGGTCAGCGCAGCATCTTCAGCAGTGGGCTCAGACATCAGATGTATGACATGCAGCCCTTCCTGGAGCTATGCGTGAAAAAAAAAGAGAGAAGACATCAGATTAGGTGGTCCTGCATCCATGTACCAGAAGTGACCATCCAGATCCAGCCTAGAGCACCAAGGGAGGGCCAGGTGGGTGAGACAAATGCAATACTTGAAACCCTCAAGGATATTTTGAAGAACCTGGTGAGTTCTGCCTCTCTCTCAGTGGTTCTGAGCACCACGCCTATAGATGTAAAAGAGGCTCAGAATCCACAGCACATTTCATGTAGTATTCAGGAATCCTGTCCTCCTAAACCTCCAAGGACTCATGGACTAAAACCACAGGTGAAGTGCTGAGAGAGCCATAGCCAAGTAGGAATGACGCATGGCATTTTTGGTTGAAAGGTGACCCCAGCAAGCCATTGAGATGATGATGATGATGTTAAGATTTGCATTCAATTGGAGTTTAGACCCCTGCTGTCTGCCTAGGCCTGCTACTTTGGAGCTCTCGGGACTCCCGGAGAGTTCCCATTGGTAGGAGGGAATTCTGGAGGAGGGATTTCCTATTGGTGTAGTGTGTCCTGGGGGAAGGCCGCGTGCCTGGCATTCACGGGAGTTTTGGAAATAAAGTTTGTTCCTGCTTGAGTGGCTCGTGATTTTGTGCCCAGCCAGACTGCAGCAGTGAAGAATATCAGGGCCTCACTGCCAAATGATCTTGGTGCTTCAGGTACTATTAACCCTATGTGCATTGCCCAGCTAAATGATCCTGTTCAGAGATTCACCAGCACCCTAGCCAAAAACACTATTCACCTCATTTGGAAGGATGAGTTTCCTTTTGAGCTGAACACCAAGTACAGGGAGTTACACCTGCGGATTGCAGAGGACTGGTGGTCCTCAGAGGTCTGCTGGCCATGAACACTGTCTCTCTGGACCTATTCAAGAAGCAGTTTTCCAGGCTATAGAACTTTTCACTGGCCCACTCTCATCAGCTTGGGGCTGGGATCAGTCGCTGAAGAGTTTCCTTACATAGAACCCAGTGACTTCAAATCCTGTCAAACCCCTCCCCCTGTTGCTGCTGCCAAGATAGAAAAGGACCACACTGTGATTCCATGTGGGACTGTGGTCACTAATGTCACTGCCATGAAGACCAAGCCTCACGGTAATATGGGGAGGCTGTCCCAGCTGAGCTCTGAGTCTCTGCTGAAGATGTCCATCAGGTGAAGGTCATCAAGAAGGACACTCCATTGAGGCCATCTTGTGTCATGGTGTACCTGTCAGCAAGATGTTCTCTTCTTCAGATACAGACCTGCTGGAGTTGAACAGCATCAATCAGATCACTAAAGTTGCCATCCAGCAGCTCACTGAATCTTCAAATCTGAAACTCAAGTCTCCACCGAAAAAGAGCACTAACATCATTTTGGGGATCTCCAAGATCTCACATCATGCCCTACACACAGGCAGATGAATGCCAGCAACAGGCTTTGATGTGATTGTTTCAAGATTATAGAAAGCAACTATACAGGTATGTCCAGGATCCTGTGTGTCTAGGAGTTTTCCTCTATTTTGCATTAGATGACTGCCAATTTGTTAAGTGTTGATTTTATTTATTAGTACATAAAAATTACACAGAATAGTGGTTTCATTGTGGTATGTTTGTATATGCACATTATAATTTCATAAATTTAAATCCTCAGTACCCCCTTTCCCTCCTTCCTTCTCCTCCCCTCATTTCCTTCCTCTTCCTTATTGTTCTCCCTTCTATTTTCATGAGTTCTCTTTTTTTTTTCTTACTATATTCCACATTTGAGAGAAAACATGATTCTTGACTTTCTGAGTCTACTTTCTTTTGTGTAACACAATGCTCTCCCATTCCATCCATTTTCCTGCAAATGACATAATTTTGTAATTCTTTATGGCTGAATAAAACTTCATTATGTCAATATATCACATTTTCTTTATTCATCTAGTGACTGATACCTAGGCTGGTTCCTAACTTGGTAATTTATACAGTAATTCACAGTTAACAATAATGAGTAATGCTGCTACAAACATGAACAAGCCTGGATCACTATAATATGCTGACCTTAATTCTTTTGGATAAATATTGAGGAGTAAATGGTATAGCTGGATGATATGATGATTCCCTTCCTAATCTTGGGGGGAATCTCCATAATGATTCCCATAGTGGCTATACTAATTTACATTCCTACAAACTGTGTATGAGAGTTCTTTCCTCCCCCCCCCATTCTGCTAGCCTTTATTGTTGTTTTTATTTTTGATGGCTGTCTTTCCAAATGAAGTGAAATCTCAGTGTAGTTTTAATTTCTATTTCCCCGATGACTATAGTTGTCTCAAGGCAACTATATTTTTAAATGTGTTTTATAAATATATATTTTTAATTTTTTATAAATACACAAGCACATTTTTAAATATAATTTTTGACAATTTTTTACTTTTTTGAGAAATGTCCGTTTATCTTTTTTTGCCCACTTATTAAAATGGGTGTTTTGATATTAAGTTTTTTTAGTTCTTTGTATATTAGAGATATTAATCTTTTACCAGAAGAATAACTGGCAAAGATTTTCTCCCTTTCTGTAGATTCTGTCCTTGTGCAATGAATTGTCTCCTTTGCTGTCTCCTTTGATGTTTTAGTTTGATGCCATCTAAATTATTGCTCTTATTCACTGAGTTGTAGAAATCCTGTTAAGGGAATCGTTGCCTATACTTGTATGTTGTAGCTTTTCCTTTTTCCTCTTCTGTCAGTTGCAGTTTCTGGTCTTACTCCTAGGTCTTTGGTCCAATTGCGTTGACTTTTGTACAGAGAGAGAGAGGTATGTATTTTCAATCTTATGAATATCCAGTTTTCCCAGCATCACTTGTTAAGGAGGCTGTCTTGTCTCCAATGTAACTTTTTGGCACATTTGTCAACCAGATTTCTGTAGCTGTGTGGGTTTGTTTCTGTGTCTTCTATTCTGTTCCATTGGTCTGTGTGTCTCTATGCCAGTACCAAAGTGATTACTATGACTATGTAGTATAATTTAAAGTCAGGCATTGTAATACCTCCAGCTTTAATCTTTTTGCTCAGATTTTCTATGACTATCCAGGTCTTTTGTTCTTCTGGATAAATATAAGGATTTTTTTCTGGTCTTGAAAAGAATATCACTGGTATTTCTATTGCACTTGCATTGGATCTGCAGATTGATTTTGGTAATATGGCCATTTTAACAATATTAAATCTTCCTAACCATGAACATGGGAGGTCTTTCTATCTTTTGGTGTCTTCTTCAGCTGGATTTTTTTTCATTTTTTTTGTAAATTTTTCTTACAGAAGTTTTTAACCTTTTTTGGTTAAATTTGTTGCTAACTATTTTATGTTCTTGGAAGCTATCATTAATGAAAAATTTTTCCTGATTTCTTTTTCAGCAGATCCATCACTACTGAATAGAAAGTGATTGATTTCTATATGTTGATTTTGTATCCTGTTAGTTTTCTGAGTTTATCAGCTTTAGAAGTTTCCTGGTGGAGCTTTTCAGATCTTCTAAGTTTAGGTTAATATCATTGCAGACAGGGGTAATTTGACTTTCTCCCTTTCTATCTGAACCACTTTTATTTCCCTTTCTTGCCTAATTGCTGGGGCTAAAGTTTCATGAACTATATTGAATAGGAGTGGTGAGAGTGGACATCCTTGTCTTGTTCCTGATTTTAGAAGAAATCCTTTCAGGTTTTTCCTATTCAGTGCAATGTTGACATTTTGCTTGTCATAATGGCCTTGATATGGTAAGGACTATCACCAGTGTGGCCAGGAACACCAGCAGTGTCAGCCCAACATTGTGCACATATTGAGCGGAGGATGGTCGCCTCAAGTTGGCTGGCACGGTGACTTTGGCATTGGATGCCAGGTGCTGCAGGGCACTGCTACCCCCTCATCTCTCTGGAGAGCCCAGGACCATGGCACCTGGAGACCATGTGGCAGCGATGCCCTTCCATGGTGAACACAGCACATCTGAGAAGAGGGGGTGAGCACGGAACACCTGGCAGCCACAAGGCCCTGAATGCCACTGTTGGAGGATCCCCTGGCCTCTAGGGACACCAGATGTCAATGTCTCCTGGAGGCTGCTGCAGCAGCTTCTTTAGCCCGCAGTATGTTATATTTCTATTCTTGTTTGAGTCAGAATTTTTTAGTTTCTTCTCAGAATCCTTTGTTGATCAAATCATCATTAAAATGTATATTGTTCAATCTCCATGTCTTTGTATAGTTTCTGTGGTTTTCTACTTGCTGTGAATTTTTAATGTCATTCCATTATCATTAGAATAGGATACATGGAAATATTTCAATATTTTCATTATCTGCTAACACTTTCTTTATTGCCTAAAATATGATCTATTTTGGTGAAAACTGAAAAGAAAGTGTATTCAGCAGTTGTTAGATGAAATATTCTGTAGTATCTTTGTTAACTTTATGTCTGGAAGACCTATCTATTAGTGAGAGAGATACATTGGAATCATCTGGTATTATTATACTGGGGCCTATATGAACCTTTATGTTGCTTAGTGTTTTATGTTATTAGGTGTGCACATCTTGAGCAGGCCAGCATGGTGGCTTCAGTGGTGGTTTCCAGGTCCCACAGGGCACTGATACCCTCTCATCTCTCTGAGAAGCCCAGGACCATGGCATGATTTTTTCCTTTACGAGTATGTGGTGACCTTCTTTTTCTCCTCTATATTTTGCTTGAAATGTGCACTGTTGGATATGAATAAATATTCCTTCTTGCTTTCAGATGTCATTTACATGAAATGTCATTTTTCATTCTTTTTCTTTTAGCCTGTGAATACCCTTGACCATAAATGTGTTTCTTGCAGGCAATGGTAATTGGGACATGTTTTTTTTAGTTCAGTCTCACGATCTATGTCTATTATTTGTAAAAATGAGACCATTTATATTCTCTATGTCTATTTTTTGTAGAAATGAGACCGTTTATATTCAGTGTTATTATAGGAGGAATGTGTTATTTCTTGTCATTTTGATTTACATTTAATGTTTGCTTGTATCCTAATTGTTACATGTTCATCCACACTTCTAATGTAATTTATTCTTATCCAAGATCTCTCAGTTGTTTTTAATCTTCTATATGTAGAATTCTTCTAAGTATCTTCTACAATGCACCCATAGTAGTAATGATTTTTTTTTATTTATACTCATCTTAGTAGGTGTTTATTTCTTCTTCATTTCTGATACTACCATTCCGGTGGTTTATTGGAGATAGTGATCTTAGTTGGCTGTTATTTTCTTTCAGAAGTTGAAATACATTATTCCAAGTCCTCCTGGACGTTAGGGTTTCTGTTAAGAAATTGACTGTTGGTTTTTCTGTAAATGTGACTTGGCTTTTGAAATTCTTGTAGCTGTTAAAATCCTTTCTTTGAACTAAAATTTTGACATTGTAATTATAATAGGGTGTGAAGAAGAAGAAGTTCTTTTCTGGTCTGGTGTATTTGAGGTTCTAAATGCTTCTGGTGTCAGGAGGTTCATCTCATTCCCAAGGCTTCAGGCATTTTTCTGCTGTTATATCACTGTCATGGTCTTGTATCTCTGATCCTTCTCTAATGTCTGAGCATTAAGTTTGATCTCTTAATATTGTTTCAGAGTTCTTGTAAATTATGATTGTAGTTTCTTATTATTTTTAAATACTATCTGAATGTTCTTATTATTTTTAAATACTGTGTGATGTCTGCATGATCTTCAAGCTATGAAATTCTGTCTTCTACTTAATCTATTAGAAACACATTCAGTTCAGTTTTTTATTTGATTAATTTTGTCTGTCATATCCAAGATTTCTTTAGTTCTTTTTCAATATCTCTATCTCATCATTGAATTTTTTATATCCTCCTGTACTTATGTCCTTAATTAATTCAATTTTTTTGCATCATCTTAGAATTCATTAATTTTTTAAAAAAATATATTAGATGTTGATGGGCCTTTATTTTATTCATTCATTGAGAATGGAAACCAGTACATGCAAGGCAAGGGCTCTACTGCTGAGCCACACTCCCACCCCCCAGATCCATTAATTTTTAAATAATACATTTTTTAATCCAGTATTTCATCCTCTTTGATACTTTTGGAGACTGTTGGTGTATTAAAGACCTTAAGAGGTGTCTTATTACATTGTTATTTGTTTGTTTTTTTAATATTTATTTTTAAGTTGTAGTGGGATATAATATCTTTAATTAATTCATTTATTTTTATGGGGCACTGAGGCTCAAACCCAGGGTCTCACCCATGCTAGGCAAGCATTTTACCACTGAGCCACAATCACAGCCCCTACATTGTTTTTTGCTATCACTTGTATTCTTATTTTGAGATTTGTATATCTGATAGTCTGGGATTTTCTTCCACTTTTATTTGAGGATATTCTTAAGCCCAGCTTTCTCTTAGCAAGATGTTCTAGGATATCAGGTTGTTGTGGATTGTTGAATATATTTCTCAGTGGTTTTTGCCATATAATTACTCTGCTAATTTTTTGTGATTATTAGTGATCAAAGCAAACATTCAAAGTTGTGTAGTATGTCAGAGCTTGAGAATTCCCCTTTCTCTGTAGATTTCACAGGATCTTTCTAGTAGATCCGACAATTATGTTGCATATATCAGGGTATAGCCATACCCTCCGTGATTGCCCCTCTACATTTGACAACTCTGTATATTCTAAGAGTGTATAGGAGTGTCTTACGTTGAGGTCTTTCTGTTATTTCTCTCTGCTGTGGCTGTGTGATAAGCAAGAATTATATAAACTAACTAGTTTTAAAAGATGGCAAAAATACATTTCATTAAGAAGGAAGAAAATGGGAAAGGAAAGCAAAGGAAATGTACCCTTAGAGAGAGCAAAGGCTGGGCAGATGATGCAACCCTTACTCTTGTATTGCTTGACAGACTGCTGCTGGAATGGCCTAGATTCAAAGCTTATTTAAATAGCTCTTGACTACTCAGCCTCACAAGGTAGGATTGAATGGTAAGTACTGTCTGTTGATGTTTGGTTAGGACAGACTAGACTGATGCATCCCCAGATTGGGGCTGATATTGAATTCTAAATGGGAAACTCTGGTGGCTGAGGTCAAACTCTGTGTTGAACTTTTTTGGGTAGATTCTACTACACTGAAATTAGGAGAACACACCCCTAGGGCCTGGCAGATGCTCTAGGGTCTGTATCTCAGGTGACTTCTGAGAATTCTACTTATAGAATCTCCTGGGTGGAGAGGTTGTGACAGGTCTTGGGCACTCCACCATCAACTATGGCCTTTCAAGGCTCAGTCCTCAAATGCAAGTATGTCCACCTGTTCAGCTTCCAAATCCTCCTCAGCTGATTGTGCAAGCCATCAGACTGAAAGGGAAAGCAAGTTTCTCTCCACTCCAAATCTCTGACCTCAATCCCCTTTGATTTCAATGGATTTCTGCCAGGTGTACCCTGACCACATGATAGGAGTTGGCAAGGAGAGTCTGGCAATATTTGCTGTGATCTCCCTGGTTCCTGCAGCAGCACTAAGCAATACATCAACAAATTTGATACACATTTTTGAGAAAGCTACCCTGGCTGCATGTGGAGAGTGGGTGGCATCAAAAGTAGATGCTCGTATCTCCAGTTGAGGTCAAGAACAGGTCAGTTGGATTTGGATGATAATAGAGGAAAAATACTTACATGGCTGGATTGGAAGCAGCCTTAGAAGAGGACTGGAATAACTGGCTATTGGGAGACAAAGATGTCAGGAATTCTACTGGGTCTGCCTTAGACAGCTGCGGAGATAATAATACCCTACACACAAAGGATCAGGTGTGGGATCATTTGTTTGATTTTACACCTGGTATGTTTTTGGTGTACTTGAGGATTCATAATGAGGCTGACAAATTCAAAGCTGGGACTGGGTCTGTAACTATCATTCTCTTCATAGGTATTAACAGAAGCCACTGGCATGAGAAAATGGATTATTAGATTTTAAAATGAAATCTATATCCCCTTCCAGGTGATGATTTTGGGGATGATCTTGAAGTATAAGTAAATTTATAATTGTAAGGCAATATTACAGATGAATATTAACATTTAGGCTAAACATGAAATTATGTTTTAACATTTAGCCTAAACATGAATTTGCATTTGAATAACCAAGTTGGCTTTCTGGCATATTCTAATTAGTTATATAATTATATACAATTAATTATATATTCCATGTAGTTCCTCTGAACGAGAGTCAATTTGTAGAGAACTTCCTTTGTTTCCTTTCATTAAAAAGTAACACTGCATGAAGCCAACTTTTATTCCAGAAGAAAACTTCTCTAGGTTTCATCCCCAAGATCATTTACTTTATCTTTCCATCTTGGGCTGGTTTATGACAGCCATTACTTTCTAAACATTTATGTCAAGGTTGACTGCTGGCTCTTCCCACACTTATTGAGTATGTGAACTTTCATGTAAGTGCTCAGTCAGCATATAACAAAGATGTTTAATCATCCCAAAGTGATGATTACTTTGGATTACTTAATAATCAGGAAATTCAAGTAAAATCAAAGAAAGTTATCTACAAATTCATTATTGCAACAACTGGAATTTTTAATTTAATGCCTGGAATGTATTGCAAGAAATGTCCTTTTAAAAAATCATACTACCTTGTTATATTAATGCTTACACTATGAAATCCAGCCAGATGGCAAACAGAAAACAAAGAATGCAGGAAGAAAGCATTAAGAATAGAGCAGGGAGGAAGAGCAGGAAGAAAAAATTGACATTAAACAGAGGCACGAGATGGGAGGGAAAGAGAGAGAAAAGGGGAATTGCATGGAAATGGAAAGAGACCCTCATTGTTATAAAAAACTACATAAAAGAGGTTGTGAGGGGAATTGGAAGAAAAAACAAGGAGAGAAATTAATTACAGTAGATGGGATAGAAAGAGAAGATGGGGGGGAGGGGGATAGTAGAGGATAGGAAAGGTAGCAGAATACAACAGTCACTTGTTTGGCACTATGTAAAAATGTGAATGTGTAACCAATGTGATTCTGCAATCTGTATTTGCGGTAAAAATGGGAGTTCATAACTCACTTGAAACTAATGTTTGAAATATGATATGTCAAGAGCTTTGTAAGGTTTTGAACAACCAATAAAAAAAAAAGAAACAGAATACAAAATAAAGTGACACAAGTATATCCAAACACATTTGATATTCAGCATTTTGTGATAAACTTCTCTAATAAAGCGAAGAATCTATAGTTAATAAAGTTACATAAAGGGGCTTAAGAAGTCTGCAGGGTACAGACAAGTGGTAAACCAGGCCTTCTATGGCCTTCCATGATACTTTCTGTTTACCACTAAAATCAGCTTTGTTTGCCTATTTCTTATACATACATGGGTTTTTCATCTTAAAATTAACACCAGTAAAACTGGTTAGATACTCAAATAAACCTGATATATCTGGGAAGAAATAAGACACAAATATCGAAAGTATAATCAATGATTTGGTCTTACTCTAATCAGTTGAGGAGATGTCCTTAGCTCAGAATTGTTTAGGTAATTGTAGTTTTTGTCCCCCATGAAAGCAATAATCTAAATGAGCTTTCTTAGATGAGTTTAAATGTTATTTCAGTTTCTGATGTTGTGTCCTTACTATAGGGGACAATGCAGCACTCAGTGTAGGTATGGCACATAGAGGTTGATGAGTATGTCTATTGTGTCGAATGAGCTAGAAAGAGCCTCGTAGAGGTCTAGAGAAGCATATGTTTGCTCATATTAATAATTTTTCAAAAATCAAATAAGATTAGGGGAGTAGGTCCCTTTATAGCTCCCTCTTCTAAAAAGGATAGAATATGACAATAACATGTATTTATTATCACTTTATGCATCACACCTGTGAAAACACAAGCTATGTTTCATACTCTCCAAAAAAGGACAAATATCATTACAATCAAATAAAATGTGACTAAAAAAGACACACAATCTCATAATTGACCGTACATTTAGAAATACTTGTGACAAGTGAATGGAGATATAACTGAGGTCACTAGAACCAAGTGAATTAGTCTGGGTCATGTTTGTCAATAGAACTGCACTTTGAAGGAAGTTTTTGGGGATAGAACATAAGCTCAACTAAGAAAGAAGATTAGGCAATTATATGTTCCAGCCCCCAAAAATCCAAACAAATAGATGGCTGCAAGGAAAATTCAGATTTCAGTTCATTTCTCTTAGATATCAAAATCAGAATCTCCAAAGGATTGATGTAGTAAAATAGGTTTTAACCAATTTTAAGTTTCTCATGTCCTAGTGAAATCTCTACATTCTATTAAATTTCCTTAGTCCTTTGAAGATAGAGGAGGCTGATTATTTTCTGATTATCATTCTCTTAAATATCTTATTATGTTCATTATTTCATTATTGCTGTTTATTTTTCTGGCCCCATGATGACTTTTACTTTTGTTCATATTCTGGATACTGTGCATAGTCTTAAGAGGTAAAGAGTATTAAAGTAAATGTAATTTTGTTTTGTTTGGTACTCGGGATTGAACTCAGGGACACTCAACCACTGAGCCACAACCCCAGCGTTATTTTGTATTTTATTTAGAGATGGGGTCTCATTGAGTTGCTTAGCACCTCGCCTTTGCTGAGGCTGGCTTTGAACTCGAGATCCTCCTGTCTCAGCCTCCCAAGCCAGTGAGATTATAGGTGTGCGCCACTGCATCCAGCTGAAAGGGAGTGTAGTTTTAATTATCATGACTAAAGTTATATGACTGATCATCTTAAGGCATTTTTTACAATGGAACGTTTCCATGTACAAGGGCTTTCTAACAAAGACCATCTCACTAAATGGCTTTTTCAAAACAGTCTCAGCTTTATTCATTCTGCACACTATCAAAATGGTGGCATTATAGTATGATGGCCTTATATTAATGTTCTACTTTCTCTGCTATGCTTTTTAATGACATAACTTGCATTTTTATATTACTATTAGTCAGCAGACTACATGATATCAGATTACCTGTTTTCCTACTATCAAACCACTGTATATGAAGCCTTTCAGAATTTTAATATAAAGTCTTAATTAGCAAGTATTTTACCAGAACTAAAGTATCTGTATGCTTATAAATGATAAAATAGTTATAATAATAAAAAGAATATAAACTCAGTAATCCAGATGGCCCATGGCATGTTCTTGAAAAAACAATCTTTTGAAACTATCAAGTTACACTTTATGCAAGTTTCTAATTCCCAGCCCCTACCACTAGCTCTTGACACTAGTAAGTCAGTGAGGATGTGCTAAGCCCCTATGTATTTCTTCATTTGTGATGGCTGAATCTTAGAGAGCAAGTTAAGTGATTTTGCCAACTTTCTGGAGTCTTTTCCTGGCATCCAACTTCACCTGGACAGAATTCTCTGGCCACTAGACTGTGCCAGAGAT
Organism: Ictidomys tridecemlineatus; assembly: GCF_052094955.1. Lineage (NCBI taxonomy): Eukaryota > Metazoa > Chordata > Mammalia > Rodentia > Sciuridae > Ictidomys > Ictidomys tridecemlineatus. The sequence continues at coordinate 71,047,158 of NC_135489.1, read as the reverse complement.
CACCCAGAATGTGAAATGACATCTGCCAATGATGACTGGTGGTGCAGACAATATGCAGTGAATCAGAGTGCACTCTCTTCCTCCAAATAATAATCTCTATTTAAAAGATTGATTTTATCAAAATTTAGTCCTGCCTGGGCTTGTTCTTACCACAGAGTCCTTCCTCATGTAAGTGACAGTTGAAGACAAAGCTTTCATCAGTAACTTGATTATTAATTAAACACCTTTGTCCTGGAGAGAAGCCTTACTCCTTCCATCAGAATATAATGACAGAAAAGGTGTTTCAGAACTTAGAAGCTTAAGTGGCAAATGAGTGTTACTTTGCCTATTAGCTATGGCTCTTTTTCAATGAGTATACTAGTTTTCTTGGGTAGCCATAGCAAAGTGCCTCAAACGGGGTGGGGGGTGGGGCGTATGTCACAGAAATTTTCTCAAATTTCCCCTTTTTATAGGGACACAGTCATATTGGATTGGATTCTACCCAATGTCCTCATATTAACTTGAATGTCTCCAAAATCCTGTTTCTTTATGAGTTCATATATGTTGGTACTGCGTTAAGATGTCAAAATCTTTTGGGAAGACACAGACAGTTCAACCCGAAACAAGTCACATATTGCTCTATCTTTAAATGTTGTCAAATATTATAAAACCCCTTCTTGCTGGTTGTTCTAATGACTACGTAACTCCTTGTTCTAATTGATCTTGCTAACTTTGTCAGCAAGAATCTTTTTCTTTCCTGTATTTCTTCCTTTTTTTTTCTTTTTAATTTTCTGTCAATGACTTGACTAAGAAATAATTTCCCATTTCTGTTCTTAAATTCTTTGTCTCTATAATGTATACATTTCATCTTTTTTTAACTTTGCATTTTCATAAGCTTTCAATGTTTCCATGTTAGATACTACTACTCAGTCCTGGGAGTTTGTTTTATTGCTTTTAATCTTTTACATCTCACAAATCCTTTTAACCATTATTTGAGCTTGGCAACACTCTAAAGATAGAAATGCACTTTAAAGAGAAGGAAAAAAAAGTAACATTTTACACTAAAAAGAAAGACAAATCATCACTGAGAGTCATTCAGCACCTTGTTTATTAATATCTCCTGTTGTGATATTGGTTAAATGGGAAGCAGGTACATACATATGACATTCACAACTCTGCACTATTTGGCTCTTTTCTGCATGACACCCCTCAGTAGTGTCCTATGACCATCCCCCATCCTGCATCAGCCTAGCTCCCTGGACTCTGGCAGTGGTTTGCCTTCACCCAATGGAAGATACTTGTGGGGAGAGGTGTGCTGGAAGGGAAAGAGGCCAGGGTGCTCATTATCTGACCTCTGTGGTTCTTATTTGAAGGCAGCCCTGGTAGAGGCTGAGTTCTGAGACCATTGCTGAGGTGGTATTTGTTCTTCCATGACAGCCTCAAGCCAAGGTCCAGGAGCATGCCTCTCCCTGTCACATCTAGATGTGCAGCCTACTTTTAGGTGGTGTTTGTCCATCAAGGGTCTCCTCATACTTGCCCACACCTCTGAGAGCAGTCCTTTCCTCAAAGATTCTTCATCAGTCCATCTTTGCCATGTCTTCCAAGGTCAGGGGATTCTGACTTAAAATTTGAATACAGTTCTCTTTCTTTTCCTATGAACCTTGGAAGAACAACAAACAATCCCCGAGAAAGCACTTGCCTTTCAGCAAGTTATGAAAATGGCCCATGAAAGACCATTTCCATTCAGAAAATAGTTCTTCAAGGGTATTCTACACTTTTGTAGAATGTTCTAAATACGCGGAGATAAAGATGCTTTCTTTAGTTCAGTTAGAGCACCAGCACCCTAGAAGGTGAGACACTAAGCCCTACTGTAAAAAAAAGTAAAGGCAAATATTATGTGGGCTTAACCTCAAGGATACCTTATCTCTACTGGGGCCAGATGTTTATTCAGACATAAACATCACCCACATCAGAATGCTCTTGGAGTGACTAATTCCACCTTTACTCATAGGCTGGTGTTCCATGGCTCAAACCTGGTGGCTGTGTGGATTATTACAATATTGAAATACTTACATAGTGATTGGTGAAGAATCCTGAATGGCCCCCTGCTGCCAGCCTGTCTCAGCGTCTCCTCTGACAGTATCTATACCTCCCTGTTCTCCTGGCAGTTGAAGTCCTCTGGGTCAACTCCAACCCTATGGACAGGAAGTTCATTCTTACTGGCTGCAATTTGTGCTATTTTAGTGATTAAGTTTTTAATATCATCTAGTGAATCCTGCTCTTATTTAGCTTTTTGACATTTTGGAGTTCATCATAGCGTTTTTATGTTAATTTGGATTTTTGAAAGTTGTACATTTATTATCTTGACTACTACTTTTTGGCATCCCTTACGTTTTCCACCCCATCTTCATCTTAATTCGCTCTGGAACTGGCCCATCTGTACTCATTCTGGCATACAGTTTTCAAACTGTTAGGGCTGTTATGTGATTTTAAAAAAAAAAAAAGCAATGAAATGATGAGAATGGTGTCAGGTGCTGCTGGACAGAGTGACAGACCCATGTGAAGGGACATGGGGCCAAGATTGCCATTGGGGAAGGCAGAGTCCACCTTCTCTTTCTCTCTGTAGAAAGGGGTATATAGAGTCAGCTTGGGCTGCCATAACAAAGTGCCATGACAGAGTCACTTGAACAATAAAAATTATTGACTCACAGTTCTAGAGGCTGTAAGGCTGAAATCCAAATGTCATTAGGATATTTTCTTCTGAGAATTATCTCCCTGGATTATTGTATATGCCATCTTCTCCCTATGTTCTCACATGGTCCTCCTTCTTGTGTGACTTTGTCCTAATCTCTCCTTTTTCATATGTATGTATGCATTTATTTATTTATTTATTACATATTATTGTATAAATTAACAGTTTCATTGTGTAATTTCCATATATACATGTATAATGCATTGTCCTTCTCTCTACCCTTTTTAAACTTCCTCTATCCCTGTATCTGCTTCCTGGTCCCTAATAATCCTTTTTCCTGAATATCTTTTTTTTTGTTTTTGTTTTTAGTTTCCACATATGAGAAAACACAAGAAATACTTGCCTTAATGTGTCTGAATTATTTCCTTTAACAAGATCCAGTTTTGTTTTCCTGCAAATGACAGGATTCATTTTTTTCTTTGACTGAATCATACTCCATCATTTATACATAGTATATTTGCTTTATTCATGCATCTGTTGACAGGCGCCTTGGCTGAGTTCATATCTTACTTATTGTGAATAGTGTCACAAGAAACATGGTCATTCAGGTGTCTTTTTTATTTGCTGATTTCATTTCTTTTGAATAAATACCAAGCAGTGGTATAGCGGGGTCATATGGTAGTTCTATTTTAATTTTCTGAGGACCATCCATACTGTTTTCTATACATGTTGTACTAATTTACATTCTTAACAACATTGTATATGATTCTGTTTACATCCTCATAAGTGTTTTTTTTATAATACCTATTCTAACTGGAATAACCATCTTACCCAACTTGTTAAGATGTAATCTCCTTGTAGATTTAATTTAAATTTTTGTAATGCCTAAAGAGGTTGAGCATTTCATATATAATTATTGGCAATTTGCATTTGAGAACAATCTTGAATAGAATAGTTTGAGGATAGTCTTCTTTTGAGAAGTGTCTATTAGGTCATTTGTCCATTTATATCATATTACTTGCTTTTTGGTTGTTAAGTTTTCCCTGTATTCATCCTCTGTCAGATGTATAACTGGCAAAGATTGACTCCTATTCTCTTTGTTTTCTCTTCACTCTGCTGATTATATTCTTAGCTGTGCAGAAGTTTTTTTAATTTGATGCAATCCTGCTAGTTCATTCTCATTCTGATTTCCTGTGCTGTTGGAGTCCTATCTTGGAAATCATTACTTTTGCTACAGTCTTGAAGCATTTCCCCTATGTTTTCTCTAGCAGTTTCAAAGGATCCTGTCTTACATTAAGATCTTTAATCCCGAGTTGATTTTTGTACAGGGTAAGAGATAATGATCTAGTTTTGATCTTCTACATGGGAGTATTTCAGTTTTCCCAGCACCATTTGTTAAAGAAGGCTTTCTTTCTCCAATATTTTGGCACCTTTGTTGATAATCAGTTCGAGTGTGTATTTACTTCTGAGTTTTCTGTTCTGTCCCACTGGTATATTTGCTTCTTTTTTTTGCCACTTACTATACTGTTTTTGTTACTTTGTCTCTCAGGTATAATGGTGTTTCTAGCATTGCTGTTTTTTCTCAAAAGTGTTTTAGCTATTCTGGATTTTATTTTTTTTGGTGCTGACATATGGATTTTAGAATTTTTTTCTATTTCTGTGAAGAGTCTCATTGGTATTTTGTTGGGTACTGCATTGTAGATTGCTTTGGATAGTATGGCCATTTTAATAATACTAGTTCTCCTAATTCATGAACATAGTAGGCATTTCCAACTTCTAATGTGTTCTTCATTATCTTTCTTCAATACTTTATAATTTGCATTGTAGAAGTCTTTCTCATTCTCAGGTTTATTCCTAGCTATTTCTTCCTCTTCTTTTCTTTAACCTTCTTCTCCTATTCTTCCCTTTTCCCTATCTTCTTTCCTTCCTCTTTGTTCATTGCTAAAATAAAATAACTTTCATGATTACTTTCTCAGAGAATTTCTTATTGGTTTATACAAAAACAACTGACTTTTTTTAAAAAAAATTTTTTAGTTGTTGGTGGACTTTATTTGTTTCTATGTGGTACTGAGGATTGAACTAATGCCTCACACATGCGAGGCAAGTGCTCTACCACAGAGCCTCAGCCCCAGCCCTCATGATACTATCGATTTGAGTTCTATTTTTATTATTATTTTTATTTAGGCGTCATTGCTATAAACTTGTCTATTAGCACTCTTTTCCCTGTTCTGATATGTTGTGATTACATTTAATTTAATTCAAGGAGTTTTAAGATATCTTCTATAACCTACTGTTCACTTAATAGGTTTCTCAATCTGCATGTGTTTGTGTATTTTCTACAGTTATTTCTAGTTTCTTTTCATTGTGATCAGATAAAATACAAGAAATTATTTCATTTACAAAAATCTGGAGTTATGGCTCAGTGGTAGAGCACTCATCTAGTATGTGTAAGGCCCTGGGTTCAGTTCTCAGTACCACATAACCACATATCATTAAATAAAATAAAGGTCCATCAACAACTAATATATATATATATATATATATATATACATACATATATTAAAAAAAATCTGGTAGGAGTTGCTCCATGGCCTAATATTTGGTCTATTTTGGGAAACATTTACTGTGCTGAAGAAAATGTGTATTTTGTAACTGTTGGGTGGAATATTTTGTAGATGTTTGTTAAGTCCATTTGATCCATGCATGGGCTTACTCTCATCTAGTGAGGAGGTCCACAGAACAGGGTAGAGAAGAGTGTGTCTTCAGAATCGCTAATCAAGACCTCCAGAGACCATGCAGGAAGCAGGTCTGATTTTATTGCATAGTAAATATGTATATATATTCAGGCAGTAGCTAAGCTGATTACAGGCAGCCACCAATGCAATTTCTGGCCAGCTGTCCTTGCAGCAACCAATTGAGGAGCTGGTCGTGGTGTAAGCACTGGGACCACAACACATGGCCTCATGCCCAGAACTGTGCCTACAAGAGTAAGCAGTTTGCAGCTCACGCGCCTAGCATGAGGGGAGTGGTTTGTGGCTCAGGCATCCTTAATGTATGCCATGTATGCAGTACTTCATGCACTTGTCCTCACAGATCTATAGTGTAATGCATATCTGATGTTTCTTTGTAGATTGTTTTTGGTTTGAATTTATTGTGACCTATCTTTCCAAATTGTTCAAGGGATTAGTACATAATGCACATGATTAGTACATATGATTATATTCATATATAAACTATAAATTTAAAAAATACAAAAAAATGTATTCATTCTATCTTTCCCTTTATCTCTACTCATGTTTGTTTTTAAAAATCGGTGCTCCAAGACTTATTGCTTATACATTTACAAGGGTAATGAATTGTTCCTTTGATCAATATATAGTGACTTTCTTGTATCTTCTGTTTTTGTTTTAAAATCTATTTTACCAATTATAAATGTAGCTACTCATTTTTGCTGTTGGATTCCCTTTTTTCAGAGCATCATTTTCCATCCTTTCACTATAGATGTGTGTATGTTTTTGCATATGAAGTAGTAAGTTTCTTGTAGGCAGCATATTGTTAGGTCTTGATTTTTAATTCATTTAACCAATCTGCATCTTTTATATAGAAAATTAAAATCATTTACATTCAGGGTGATTATCAAAAGGTATATGCTTTTTCCTGTCATTTTGCTCTTTTTTCTTCTGGTGGTTTTGAATATTCCATGTTTTTTTTTCTTCCTGTCTTATTCATCTTGATGTTTTACTATATTGATATTGTGTGATTCTTTACTATTACTCATTTGCTTCTGAGTAGCTCCATGACTACTTCTTTAGTAGGATTTATTTTTTTCACATTTGGTGATGATTTGATCTTCCTTCTTATTCTGGAAGTATTCAAGCATTCCCTTTTGTATTATTTTAGCATTTCATCACTGCTGACATAATATCTGAGGAAAACTCTTAAAGAAAGATTTATTTTTACCTCATGGCTTCAGAGGTTTCATTCTGTGGTTGGCCAGCTCCATTTACCTAAGGTGAGGCCCAACATCATGTCAAATGGACTTGGCAGACGAAAGTTGTTCATCTTATAGAAGCTGTGAATCAGAGAGAGGGACAGGAAGAGGCTGGTGACAAGACATAGTTCCCAAGGTCCTGCCCCCAAGGACCCATGCCCTTCAACTAGATCTGACTTCCTACAGTTTTCCACTACCTCCTAGTAATCCATTCATATTATGAAGTCAGCAATGGATTAATCCATTTAGGAGTTAGATCCCTCAAGATTCCATCATTTTCTAAAAGCCCCATGCCTCTATACTATTGCACTGGAGACCAACCTGCCAGAGTATGAGCCTTTTGGGGGACATTCTGGATCAAAACCATAACAAGTATCTTAATGATACTAGTCTAGTTGTCATTAATTCCCTTAATTTATTCTTATCCAAGGTCTATTTCTTGAAGACTAAAACTGCTGGATATAGAAGACATTTTTGGCACTCTATTCCTTTACCCAGACTACTTTCTTCTTTTTAATGATCACCAGTCAGAATACTGTTCAATTTATTTCAGGAAATAGAAAAAGAAGCAATAATTACAAGCTCATTCTATGAGGCCAATATCACCCTGATCCCAAAACCAGGCAAAGACACATCAAAGAAAGAAAACTTCAGACCAATATATTATAATGAATATAGATGCAAAAATTCTCAATAAAATTCTAGTAACTTGAATACAAAAACACATCAAAAAGATTGTGCACCATGATCAAGTGAGATTCATCCCAGGGATGCAAGGTTAGTTCAACATACGGAAATCAATAAATGTAATTCATCACATCAATAGACTTAAAGATAAGAATCATATGATCATCTCCATAGATGCAGAAAAAGCATTTGACAAAATACAGCACTACTTTATTTTCAAAACACTAGAAAATCTAGGGATACCAGGAACATATCTCAATATCATAAAGGATATCTACGCTAAGCCTCAGGCCAATATCATTCTGAATGGAGAAAAATTGAAGGCATCCCCTCTGAAAACTGGAACAAGACAGGGATGCCCTCTTTCACCACTTCTATTCAACATAGTTCTTGAAAATCTGGCCAGAGCAATTAGACAAACAAAAGAAATCAAAGTATAGGAAAAGAAGAACTTAAATTAGCACTATTTGCTGATGATATGATTCTATACCTAGAAGACCCAAAAAACTCCACCAGAAAATTTCTAGAACTAGTAAATGAATTCAGCAAAGTAGCAGGATATAAAAATCAACACCCATACATCAAAGGCATTTCTGTATATCAGTGACAAAGCCTCTGAGAAGGAAATGAGGAAAACTACACCATTCACAATATCCTCAAAAAAAAAATAAGTTACTTGGGAATCAACTTAATGAAAGAGGTGAAAGATCTATACCATGAAAACTACAGAGCCCTAAAGAAGGAAGTCAAAGAAGAGCTTAGAATATGGAAATATCTATCTTGCTCTTGGATAGGTAGAATTAATATTATTAAAATGACCATACTACCAAAAGCACTATACAGATTTAATGCAATTCTGATCAAAATCCCAATGGCATTCCTCATAGAAATAGAAAAGGCAATTAAGAAATTCATCTGGAAAAATAGGAGATCCAGAATAGCTAAAGCAATCCTTAGCAGGAAGAGTGAGGCAGGTGGCATCGCTATACCAGACCTTAAACTATAGTATAGAGCAACAGTAACAAAAACAGCGTGGTATTGGTACCAAAAACAGATTGGTAGACCAATGGTACAGAATAGAGGACACAGAGACTAACCCACAGAATTACAATTATCTTATATTAGACAAAGGTGCAAAAAACATGTATTGGAGAAAAGATAGCCTCTTCAACAAATGGTGGTGGGAAAACTGGAAATCCATATGCAACAAAATGAAATTAAACCCCTATCTCTCACCATACACAAAACTTAACTCAAAATAGATCAAGGATCTAGGAATTAGACTAGAGACTCTGCATCTAATAGAAGCAAAAGTAGGCCCTAATCTTCATCATGTGGGATTAGGCTCCAACTTCCTTAATAAGACTCCTATAGCACAAGAATTGAAACCAAGAATCAATAAATGGGATGGAATCAAAATTAAAAGTTTCTTCTCATCAAAAGAAAAAATTGTGAGGTGAACAGAGAGCCTACATCCTAGGAGCAAATTTTTACCCCTCACACATCAGATAGAGCACTAATCTCTAGGGTATATAAAGAACTCTAAAAGCTAAACATTGAAAAAACAAATAACCCATCAACAAATGGGCCAAGGACCTGAACAGACACTTCTCAGAAGAGGATACACAATCAATCAACAAATACATGAGAAAATGCTCATCATCTGTAGCAATCAGAGAAATGCAAATCAATACTACTCTAAGATATCATCTCACTCCAGCAGAATGGCAGCTATTATGAAGACAAACAACAATAATTGTAGGTGAGGATGTGGAAGAAAAGGTACACTCATACATTGCTGGTGGGACTGCAAATTGGTGCAGCCAATTTGGAAAGCAGTATGGAGATTTCTTGAAAATCTGGGGATGGAACCACCATTTGACCCAGCTATTCCACTTCTTGGACTATACCCAAAGGACTTAAAAACAGCATGCTACAGGGACACAGCCACATCAATGTTTATAGCAGCACAATTCACAATAGCTAAGCTGTGGAGCCAACCTAGATGTCCTTCAGTGCATGAATGGATAAAAAAAAATGTGGCATGTATACACAATGGAATATTACTCAGCATTAAAAAAAAAATCATGGCATTTGCAGGTAAATGGGTAACAGTGGAGAAGATAATGCTAAGTGAAGTTAGTTAGCCAATCCCCAGAAAACAAATGCCGAATGTTTTCTCTGATATAAGGAGGGTGACTCATAGTGGGATAGGAATGGAGAGCATGGGAGGATTAGATTAATTCTAGATAGGGAAGAGGGGTGGGAGGGAAAAGAAGGGGGCAGGGGATTAGCAAGGATGGTGGAATGTGAAGGACATCATTATACAAAGTACATATATGAAGACTTGAATTGAATGTCAACATACTTTATTACAAACAGAGTTATGAAAAATTGTGGTATATATATGTGCATTAAGAATTGTAGGGGCTGGAGATGTGGCTCAAGTGGTAGCGCATTCACCTGTCATGATCGGGGCACTGGGTTTGATCCTCAGCACCACAAAAAAAGAAAATAAAGACATTGTGCCCACCTAAAACTAAAAAATAAATAATAATTTAAAAAATAATTGGAATGCAGGGTTGGGATTGTGGCTCAGCAGTAGAGCACTTGCCGCGGGGCCCTGGGTTCGATCCTCAGCACCACATAAAAATAAATGAATGGAGTAAAGGTATTGTGTCCAACTGCAACTAAAAAAATAAATATTAAAAAAAGAATCATAATGCAAAAAAAAACAAAGTACGTGTATAAAGGCATAAATTGGCTTGAACATACTTGATATTTAGAGATATGAAAACCTGTGCTCTGAATGGGTAATAAGAATTGTAGTGTATCCCACTGTTGTCATGTATTTTAAAAAAATAATAAAATCAATTTTAAAAATACTAATAATTTACAGTGGAATGCATTACAATTCTTATTACAAATATACAGTGCAATTTTTCATATCTCTGGTTGTATATAAAGTATGTTGACACCAATTTGTGTCTTCATACATGTACTTTGGATAATGATGTCTATCACATTCCACCATCCTTGCTAACCCCCTGCCCCCTTCTCTTCCCTTTCACCCCTCTTCCCTATCTAGAATTCATCTATTACTCCCATGCTCCCCCTCCGTACCCCACTATGAATCAGCCTCCTTATATCAGAGAAAATATTCAGCATTTGTTTTTTGGGGATTGGCTAACTTTACTTAGTATTATCTTTTCTAAAGCATCAGGGTTCTCAGGAGGTGAGCATTATGCTGCTTGGAACCAGGATGGTGGAGGGCCTACTGGGGGAGGAGCAGCCTTGCCTCTGGGGCCCAGGGTGGGTGGGGTTCAGTCCAGTCCCGGGGGTGAGTGGGTGGGGCCCAGTCTAACAATGGGTGAAGACCAGAAAATGAGGTCCCCCCACGAGGCCTCCTAGGAGGCTCCAGTGGAGGCCCAACCCAGGACAAGAGCGAATATCCACCAGGTGGGGAAGAGGCCTGGGCAGTGGCATCTGGTGTCTGAGTTTTGCTCCCCCCTGTCCCCAGTGCCTGCCACACAAATGGCTGGTGAAGCCTTTTGTGCTGTGCCCTGGTGTGTTTGCTTTTGAATTGTAACAGAATTATCATAATCTACATTTGGCATTTGAGCTCTTGAAGTGGAGTATTCCAGGTGTCAGATCAGGTGGGGGAGGCTTTATTGAGATATCACTCCCGGGCGGAATTCAATCAGACCCACAGAGGGGAGAGGAGAAGGGTCTGAGGAGAAACCGCATGGAAGCTCGACCACACTGGACTTTTATGGGGCTTACAGCAGGAAGGGAAGGGCTTGGGACAGGAAAAGGTGTTTCTAGGGTCCCTTTGCCCCCTTGGAGTTGGTCAGGGGAGTTGGCTGAACTCCAGGATTGGCCAGGGGGTCCTGCTGATTGACAGATGTTAGTCAGGAGATCTGGCTGATTGACAGGCATTTCCTCTGGCATCTGATTGATGTTCTTTTCTGGAGTGGGCTGCTTTGTTCTAAGTTGCCACTAAGTCACCACCAAGTCGCCGCCACCGATCTAACACCAGGGACATGTGGGGCAGAGCACTTGTCTAGCATCAGTGAGCTTCCACATGTATCTTTTCTTGTCCTGGGAATTTCCCACGGGCATTTAACCACAGAACCATATCCCCAGCCCTTTTAAAATTTTATTTTGAGACAGGGCCTCACTAAGTTGGTGAGTCTGGCTTTGAACCTGTGATCCTCATGCTTCGGCCTCCTATGTTGCTAGGATTACAGGCATATGCCACCACTCCCAGCTCTTCCTCACATTTCTAAGGAAACTGGTATGCTCAGCAGCTGGGGTACTCTGCTCTGACAGGACCTGATGCTGTGGGCAGCCTGGTCTGAACACTCCCATCTACCTGCACTACTGGGCTGCTTACCTAGTCAGATTCCCGCCCCAGGCCAATCTGTCTTGAGAACTTGCTCCTGCACCTCAGGACAGGCATGCTTGTCAGAGTGATCTCTGGCAGTTGTCTTCCAGAAACTGGCTGGAGTCCCTCCAAGGGGCTTTTCTGGGCCACCCTTGCATTTTCCGTGGCCTTCATGCCACTGCGTCATAGAGGGTACAACCAGGCCCTCCTCAGGGCACCTGCAAGTCCCACACCATGGTGCCAGCCCTCTTAAAGGCCAGAGCCTTGCCTGGGAGCTGCCCCCTCCTAGAGGGCACCTGGTATCTGTTCTAAGGTTGAGGCAGGGTGTGTGCTCTGATGGACCTGGAGGGTCCTCTGTGCCATGCAATGACCTGCAGGTATCTACAAGACCCTGGCATCCATTTCATCCTGACATTTGGGACATTGGTCACCTGGACTTAGTTTTCACTTCTGTGAGAAGAAAACAACCTAATCTGAGGTTTAATTATTTGAATTATTAGAAATCTTTTGGTTACAAAAATTACCAAAATTGTAATTCAAAATGGTTAAGTGGAATTTATTGCTCACATCACAGATAAATTCTGAGGCTGTAGGTGACGCTCAATTTAGGCACCCACATGGAACTAGTGTCCCTAGAAGGGAGTGAGGGAGGAGAGGCCATGCAAGGTTGGGAAGCGTCCTCAGAGGCCATGGAATTGGCCTGGAAGGACTGGACAGTCCACCCAGGCTGCTGTGAGATGCATGGCTGAAGGGCAATCTTTTGGCTTGGGGCTTGGTTACTTATTCTAGACCAAGGACAGATTGGCTGCTTCTGGGAAAAAAATCAGGTTAAAACAGCTCAGAGCCCAAAGACGTGATGAAGCCAAAAGGGAGAAACAAAAATTATGCAGCTGCTGTGACAAAGGAAAAGGAGCAAAAGAACCAGAAGGCCAGCATGCAGGCTTTCCCGTGAGGTACCAGGCGGACCTGCGCAGGCCCAAGGCACAGGGATGCCAACTGTGCCTGTTGAAAGCCCCTGTGATGTGTGCAGCAGATGAGGTTTCTCGGGGAGGCAGGCTGGCCAGACCAGGGTCCCACACGCTCCTCTCTTCTTCTTGGCCACTCATGGTGGTCACTAGCCAGATGTGAAAATGACCAGTAGAGAATGGAGGAGGTGGGCCAGGCCAGGATTAGTCAGCTGCCATAGTGGTCCCTTCCCTCTTCCAGCTGGCTGAACCCAAAGGATGGTTTCACCATGAACTCCCATGCCATCATCTCCAAGCATGTCACCTCTGACCCCAAGCTCCACACTGTGTTCACCAGGAGAGGAGAAGAGCTCAGAAAGCCTGGGTGGAGTGACGCTTGTGAGATGTACTACATTGAGTGAGTCCCAGGGTCCTGGTCCCCTGAGGCATGTGTTAGGGGTGATCAGTGAATCCCCAGGATGGCCCTGGCCCCTGGATGAGCATGTGTTTGATACTCCCAGCGTGCATTTCTTAATCTGGTTTATCCATGGCTCTTTTTTCTGTCCTAATTGGAAATGAAGCCCTATTCTAGATATGTCATCTTGGTCAGTGTCTGTTATAGCTTTGGGTCTGTGTTCTTGGTGTGTTTGAGACCTAAATCTTCCAAGTTAAGACTTCTGGATAATTGGTCATGTCTGTTGATTTGCAGGGATGGGTCATTCCCAGGCAACTTTACCAAGATCCCTTTTCCCTCCCCAATTGCCAGTCAAATAACTTGAAAGCATTCCCCATTTTTGCAGAGATGACTCCTCTCTCAGTCACTCTGCAGCAAATGGCTTCTATTCTTCCCCTGCCCCTCAGGAGACTTGCTTGGACACTGAGGACCTCCAGATTGCCACATCATCTTTGTCTTAAATTCTCAGATATTAGGTCAAATTTTAAACAGCTGAATATGCCCTTCTGCTTGATATCTCTTGACTTTTAGAATTCTACAAGAGCGGTTCATTGCAGTTTATGACAACGACATGAACTCACCTAACCCTTACAGCAGATATGATGGTAGGCCAGAGAGGAGGAGAATAGGCAAGGATATCCTGATATTACAGAGCTAGGGCCTTCTGAGAAACTGAGGCAGCATGAAGACCCCCCTTCAAACCCTTGTTCTCATGACCAAGTCAGAAAACTTTCAGACAGGTCGCTCAGAGTAATAGGAATGAGTTTATTGAAGAGATAGGAAAAGGGAAAGGGGACACTCTCAAGGCAGAGAGTGGGTCCTCTCAGAGACGAGATGGACCATAAGTCTCCGCCACTTCAGTTTTATTAGGATCCCAGAGAAGTTTCCAGAGAGTCCCACCCAGGTCCACTCTTTGGCTTTTGACTGATGGAGGTGACACCAGACTTTCAAGTCCCCACTGTTATGGTAACTCTAGGTCACCCTGGCCCATGTTGACTAGTTGTAATTGGATTCTTAATCATATATTCTTAAGATTTTATGGTTAGGAGGAACTATTCTTATCTCCCAGGGCTTCAGGATCTGATCTCCTGGGTTCCTCCCATTGACATTATCTTGGGCCTGCATTTTTTCTGCAGTCAACAAGTAGTTTGCTGAGGAATGTGACATGTCCTGTCCACAGGGCTGAAGGGGAATTGCTTCTTGAAAAGAAAGCATGTGGGGATCAGCAATGTGGGCCCATTTTATAGAATTAACTCTCTTAACTCATGTTCCCACCATCCTCATCTGTCTGTTCCCTAACACTGGGAGGCAGGGGACAGACTAGAGTCATCATCCATCAGTGTCAGCCAGTTTTATAAGGCTTGTTCCAATTTCATTCTTGCCTAATGGGTTATAATTGGCACTTTATAAAACTCAGAGTAGATAGAGAGAGCTCGGGGAGGAGAGGGTAAGCATAACTACCAAAGTTTGATAGGACCTCACTCTTGGCTAAGAAAGACTGTGAATGCTGCCTTCTGAAACTAGCTTCTAGGAAGAAGGGAGCAGCAAATACACCTTGCAAAGGCCAACCACCTGCTACGGTCATAGTCTCACCCATGGTAGCCTGCCAGAATAATGCTTTTGAGACATCCTGGCTGAGGGGTCACTCAGTCTTGCCTGGCCCTTAATGTTGTCCCCTTTGCCCACCCAATGTAAGTCTTGTTTCAAAAATGGCATCAATGACTTCATGCAAACCTTGTGTGATATCTGGCAAAACTAGAGCATAGTAAAATGGAATCCTATCACAGCCGGGGGAGGCAGGGGCTCCGAAACATGGTTTATAGGCTGGTGAAAAGAAGACAGAACATATTTTATGCAGTCATGATGGCCTTGGGTGACAGGCACCATTCCTTGTATACAAAGCTACTTGAACTAATTACTAAAGGCACTTGCCATGGTATAAAAATCAGAAATGCAGCCTGGGGCATTGGCCATGCCTATTATCCCAGTGGAGGCTGAGGCAGGAGGATTGCAAGATTGAGGCCAGCCTCAGGAATGTAGAGAGAGAGGACTGCCTGTGGGTTTAATCCCAAGTACCAAAACAGAAAGAAACGAGAGGGGGAAGGAAGGATGGAGGAAGCAATGCATTCTACTTTAGGTGCCACATGTATTTCTGATGTGCAGAGATTTAAATCTAGAATCTGGACAAAAATGAAGCTTCATTTTACTAATTCATATCTGTTAAAGATTTAAGAAGGGGAAAAATATATATATATATATATATATATATATATATATATGTCCATTGCAGAGAAAAACGGCATGGGTTTCCCTTTTCTGTTTCTTGGCTAAGGGTGGAAGAGCTAACTCCACAATAGCTTTGGAGCCTCTGAGTGGGTAAATTTAAATTTCCTTCAGATAAATGTTTTCCCAAATGAGAAAATGCTATTTTTAATGAAACCAAATAGCCTTAATTGGTTGTGATGGGAAGTAAACTCAGAGATAAACACTGCATAAATAATTCAAGGCTTCCCATCTGGGGAGACTTCTTTGTGAGTTGGATAATGAATATTTGACCACAGACAGAGTTTGCATCCTGTGAAAAGCAGCACCCAAAATCTTAGCTTTACTTCCAAACACATAGCCCAGGGCCTAGCCAAGAATCCTAGGATTCTGGGACCACCACCTTCGATCCCTGGCCTCACCCAACACTTTATGATAATAAAAGAAAACTAAAACACATTATCAGGGTCACACTTTTTTTTTTAAATCCTCTCCTCCACCACAATGCTGTTTAATTTAAAATAATTACCATGCTAGTATTTGATTGAAAGGATGGGTAAGAAATGGTCCCAAGTTTCCAGGACATACATAATAAAATCCATTAAGTATTAAGGGCTATAATAAACATATAGGGAAAAGTAAATAAGAATATAGAAGGGCAATTAATTCTGATGGGTGACAGGGGGAAAGCTTTAATGGAAGTGCTGGCATTTGGGCTGAGCAATGACATGTCTGAGATTAGGAGGATATTAATAAGAAGGAAAATGTTGCGGCAAAACATATGTTATTGATTCTCTTTATTTTTTTATTAATAGCCACAGCTAACTACTTTGAACGTAATAGTTGTAATAGTTCATTTAATCATTCTTTCTTTATTTATTTATTTTGGGTAGCAGGGATTGAACCCAGGAGCACTTAACCACTGAGCCACATCTCCAACCCTTTTTATGTTTTATTTTGCTAACTTGCTTAAGGCCTCCCCAAATTGTTGAGGCTGGTTATGAACTTGCAATCCTCCTGCCTCAGCCTCCCAAGTCGCTGGGATTAGAGACATGTGCCACAGTGCCCAGCAGTTCATTTAATTCTACAAAAGCAATCTCATGATTGCACTCTGTATATGGGGAACACTGAAAGAAGGCAGCAAAAGACAATGAAAAATATGGTGGAGGATATTGAGTGCTTTGTCATCAAAGCAAAAATTATCTTCCAAATGCATAGAAAACTGAAAATTGCCACCTTCATATTCCACGTTTCAACTAGAGGTTTCAAAATACTAATACTAATCATCAAAGCAGGAGGATTGCAAGTTCAAAGCCAGCCCCAACAATTTAGCGAGGCCCTGTCTTTAAATAAAACATAAAAATGGACTGGGAATGTGCTTCAGTGTTTGAGTGCTCCTGGGTTCAATTCCCAGCCCCCCCCCCCAAAAAAAAAAAAAAAAACTAACCGTCACCACTGGGCCAATATGATTTTAATAAGCAGCTCTGCTTTCTAATGGCCTTTGATGGAGATTTCAAACTTGCTTTCACTCTCAACTTGGTTTCTTTATTTACATAGTTCTTTCTTAACTAACCAGATTACGACCAGGGTTGGGTTCTCAATATTTCTGGAACCCACTGGAACCCAAGAGAGCTTATCCTGGTCCCAGTCATTAAAATGAGAAGTTTTAAGAAGAAACACAACCCACGATAAAAGTTTGTTTTTCTATATGGAAACTGAGATGCCAGGATGCATATGAAGTAATCCTCTGAATTACCCAATCTCTAACAGAAAGGGGGGAAAGAAAGCCTTATGAATTAAAAGATACACAATAATAGTTTACTCATCCTTTTAAAACACAACAACTTTCATTCTTTGTGGGCCTCTTTTATTCTCTCATGCACAGGGTTCTCTAGTGTTTGCATAAGGGGAAAATATTCTTATTGCACTGTCCCAAAGCAGAGAGAAAAATTCTTAATAAAATAAACACGACCACATTAAAATCATTTTGAAATAAATGATAGAAAAATCATTTAGTGACAATTAATGTTGATTTAACATGTCTTGATGTGATGCTAGGGATATAGCTCAGTTGGAAGAGTGCTTGCCTCACATGTGCAAGGCCCTGGCTTCGATCCCCAGCAACACCAAAAAAAAAAAAAAGTCTTGATGGATGCAGCTGAAGACAGTAAATAGGATATGAGAACCAGCAATATTGTATGTTGGAGAACAAAACACTAAAAGTGAGTCTATAGAGCTGATTCTGCAAAATAAATACAGAAATCGAATGAAAAAAAATTGGTTTCCTTGTATTTGTTAGGATAACTTTCATATGATCAAATTAGAATAGGAAAATGTTTTTACTTTTCCTTATGCCTTCTGTTAAAAATGAAATTTTCAATGGCTCAGGAGGCTGAGGCAGGAGGATCATGAGTTCAAGGTCAGCCTCAGCAACTTAGTGAGACCCTGGCTCTAAACAGGAACGTGGCTCAGTGGTTAAGTGCCCCATGGTTCTATTCCTGGTACAAACAAACAAACAAACAACAACAAAAACCTAAAAAGCATTTTTCAAGTTGGGAATTTATTTTTACTACAAGTGGTTAATTATACATAAGTAAAGAGTTGGATCCCCTTGAAGGTGTGGGTCAAAGGTAAAGGTCAGAACCCTAATCCTATCCTAGACTTCTTCATGTGTTTCTGAGATACAAACATAACATGAATTCATTCAAGCAGGGAATTAATCTTTACTGAACACCTAACCCTGCACCAAGGTAGACACTAAATGCTCATGAGAGACACAGGGAAGTGTAGGGCATGGAAGAAGTTTCCAGAACACCCAGAGAGGAAGCTGAACGAAATCTGAACTCTTCCAGGATGAAGCCAGTAGGGTCATTTCCCACGGGGATATTAACAATAAAAAAAAAAATGGCCACGGGGGGGGCTGGAGGTTGAGGCTCAGTGGTAGAGTGCTTGCCGAGCAAGTGTGAGGCAGTGGGTTCGATCCTCAGCACCACATAAAAATAAACAAAGTAAAGACATGTTGTCCATCTACAACCACACACACACAAAAAATAATAATAAATTTTTAAAAAGATCAGTTGTACAGAAAGAGGAGACCTTGGAAATGTCAGAAGATCAGAAAAGCTCAATTAGGAAAGGGTTTCAGCATAATAAAGACACATGGCAAAAATCATAGGTCATGGACATAGCTACCCTGAGACTTGTTCTGATGCACACAGATACCTGGATTCTACCTTCGAAGCCCAGGTTTGTCCCATGCTGGTCTCTAAACATGGCTTCAGGAGAGGTCAGACCAAGGTTGGAAACACTACCCACATCCCTGACTCTATAACTGCTGTGGACAGTCCCAGTCAAACTGGTCTGACTCTGAGTAGGTCCCCTCAAACCTATGAGGTCTTGAAGGAACTGGCATGCTGGCCTTGCCAGATCTCCCAAGCTCCCCGAGAGGCAGCAAAAATCACTTAAAAGCAAGAGGCAGGACTAGGTTCTGACTTCAGTTCATCATTTCTTGGGTAACCTGTGCAGAAACTAAAGCTTGTCCAGTATAAAGAGGAAGGGTTATGATGCAGAATTAAGAAACATCCATGAGGGTTAAATGAGATATTACAGACAAAGCACTAGGCCCTGGGCTGGTCACATGGTTGTCAGCACAAGGGAGCTGCCACCCCCACAAACACTACTTTCATCACCACGACCACCAACAACATTGTCATTAAAATCTAAAAACAACAGCAGCAGCATCACCTTCACTGTCACCATCATAACTATCATTACCATTTTGTCTGGGCACATGGGGTCTGGGGGAAGATTTTGCTAGCAGAAATGAGAAGCTCCTTTCTGTCTCCACTTTAATCCTGGGTCATCTCCCAGAACACCTGTCTGGAGGCAGAGGAGGGAGAGCCACAAGTGGGAGACATCAGAGTCAGGGGTCTGATGTAAGTTGTATCTGGAGGAAGAATGTTTGCAGAATTTCCATGGTGACAAAGAGGGAGAAATTCCAGGACACCCTCGATTCATTGTCAACTTCAGGCTCAAAGTTACAGCTTGGAGTTTCTAGAATTCAGAACCATGTCATCTCAACCTTTTGATAACAATCTTCTCAGCCCTGGAAAAATGTGCCATTGTTCACTGGGTGCTGCAAGGGAAGAGACAATGTTCAGAGTTCTGGAATTACCCAATTCAGCCTCCAGAGAGGCTTCTAAGTCTCCACGTCAATCATTCTCTGCAAAGGATTAAGTCTGCTCTTCAATTACACAGAAGAATAATATACTAACAGTATATATTGAATGAACAATGAATAGATTGTGGGTGCAAAGACTTCAATATGCATCAGCTTATCTGATTCCCAATACAAGCAGCAGACACTGGTGCCCACATCACACAGGGAGATACAGAGACACCAAGAGGTTCAAGGGCATGACCCAGAATGCATGAGAGAAGCAAAGGAGCCATGACTCTATGCAGGGGCCCTTTAACGTCACCTGTGTCCACCTCTATACCTGCCTGTGCAGCTCACCCACCCCAGCACTTAGCCCCCATAAGAATCTAAGATGGCAAAATTACCCAAACCCAGGCTTTCAGATCTATACCTTACAGAAGGGTTCTCCTAATATAGAAATAAAGGTGTATTCTCAGATCTACCTGATGTCACTAACAAACCTCTGACAAACACACATCACTGCCTTACACACAACTAAAAACTACTTAGGAGAACCACGAGCAGTTTCTATGAAGATGAAGTGACTTTTCTGCAAGGTCTCAAGAGAGTTTCAATGGGACAAAGCATTATACATCTTAATAAACACCTCAGCACATTCACCATAGGTGCTCAGTGCTGGATAAACATATTTCTCCAAGTGCACCTTGGTATCTCACATCTCACAAGACATTGAAACTGATATTTTTTTTGGGGGGGGGTGTCTCCAATTTGTGAAATCTGGAATCTCCTTTGGTCTGTGAATTAAATATGCTTAGCAAATGAAAACGCTTTCTTTCTCACGTTCGTTAGGAAGACGTCTTTCAAAATGGAGAGGCAATCCTCACGTTGTGTTTTATACACAGATGTACCAAGAAGCTATAAAAGCAACTTTTTAAATATTAAAGACAAAAAGCTGGTTGTCGGCTGGAAAAGTAACTACCTATAAAAAACACTTAACACTGAAAACCATCAGAAACCAACAATTTCCTATTAAATCTATTTAATGTCAAGAGTGTCTCACTGCGTGGAATAACTTTAAAATATTTAAAACAGAGAGTCACTGGCAAGCTGAGATATTTTTTATTAAACATACTTAATGATTAGCACTGTTCCTAAGGCTTCGGGGGAAAGGCGAGCACTGTAACTGTTACCAGCAAAGGCGACAAGTGTTTACAGCTGTGTTGGCAGTGCGGTGACATCCTTGCAAAGCACATTTAAGGCTCACCAGCTTCAGGAGTCCCTCCACGGCTGATCACTCAAAAGCCTTCTTAAATCAAATTTAACACACAGCCAGCGGGGAGCAGTGGTGCATGCTTGTAATCCCCTCGGCTCAGGAGGCCCAGCCAGGAGGAACACAAGTTCAAGGCCAGCCCAGCAATTTAGCAAGACCTTGTCTCAAAATAAAAAATAAAATGGGCTGGGGATGTAGCCATTCTGGGTTCAATCGCTGGTACCAAAGAAACCAACCAAACGTCTAATTTCACGTGTGGTCATTTGTTTAACCAATCATTTATGAAAAGAACTTGTCGGGATGGCAAATAGTAATTCTGTATATAGATGATCTTCAGATCCATCGAAATCTGGGATCTGAAGTTGCCATTTGTGTAGGAGACCATGACTGGCCTTGAGAGAAATGTGGGACAAAACACGTACAGCTGTACTCTGAGAACATTCTAAGCTTTTTCATTGCTATTACTCATCTTGTTTCCACAATTTTATTAGAGAAAAGGATTTTTGTCCTTATTGCAGGAAAACACTTAATTCTTACCAGAGATGGTAAGAAACTTTCCAGAGGTTTCTTAGTGGCTTTCCAAAAATAGTTTTGTTTTTTAATTTAAGTTGTACCCTAGCGGCCTGATGAGGGGCAGGACCGTCCCCTCCCCCAGTGCCTGCAAGGTAGGCGGGACTGTGACCACCAGTAGATCAGGCCCAGCGGCCTGTTGCGGGGCGGAGCCAGCCCCACCCCCAGTGCCTGCAAGGTAGGAGAACCGGCGACCCACGGGCAGGTCAGGCCCAGCAACCTGCCGAGTGACAGAGCTGACACACGTGCCTGCAGGGAACGCGGTCCTGCAACCCACCAGCAGGACAGGTCCAGCGGCCTGCTGAGGGGCAGGCCCGTCCCCTCCCCCAGTGCCTGCAAAGTAGGTGGGACTGTGACCACTGGCAGATCAGGCCCAGTGGCCTGTCGAGGGGCAGAGCTGGCCCCTCCCCCAGTGCCTGCAAGGTAGGCGAACCGGGGACCCATCGGGAGGTTAGGCCCAGCAACCTGCGGAGAGACAGAGGTGCCCCTCGCGCCTGCTGGGTAGGCGGACCCTCCACCGGCCAGCAGAGCAGACCTAGGGTCCGCCAGCGTGGTAGACGGATCACACCAATTGGAGGAGGATCACAGCCACTACCTGTCCTGCAAGGGAGACTTTTCAACTATACAAGAGCAATATAAATAAATAGAGGGAAAATTTCAAAAACACAACAGTTTCACTAAGCAGAAAGAAATGCCAGCAGTATGAAAAGACAAGGAAAGAAAGGACCACAGGCAATGCAGGTCAACTCAACTTTAGAAGAGGTAATAGCTGCAACAGATGGAATGTCAGACAGAGAGGTCAGTATATACATGCTTCAGATGATCTGGAGTCTCAAAGAAGACATGAGACAGCAAAATCAGACAATGAAAGATCACATTGACAAGGAACTACATAAACAAATCCAGGAAGTAAAAGATCAATTTCACAGGGAGATAGAGGAAATAAAAAACAAACAAATAGAAATCCTAGAAATGCAGGAAGCAATAAACCAACTTAAAAACTCAATTGAGAATACTACCAGCAGAGTGGATCACTTAGAAGATAGAACATCAGACAATGAAGACAGAGTATTTCAACTTGAAAAGAACATAGACAGCTCAGCAAGTCTGCTAAGAAACCATGAGCAGAACATCCAAGAAATATGGGATAATATCAAAAGACCAAACTTAAGAGTCATTGGGATACAGGAAGGCACAGAGCTCCAAACCAAGGAATAAACAATGTATTCAGTGAAATAATACGAGAAAACTTCCCAGACTTGAAGAATGAGACAGAACCCCAAATCCTAGAAGCCTACAGGTCGCCGAATGTGCAAAATCATAAGAGATCCACACCTAGACACATTATAATGAAGATGTCCAACATACAGAATAAGGAGAGAATTTTAAAAGCTACAAGAGAAAGGAAGCAGATTACATTTAGGGGTAAACCAATCAGGATAACAGCTGATCTCTCAACACAGATTCTAAAAGCTAGAAGATCCTGGAATAACATATTTCAAACGCTAAAAGAAAATGGGTTCCAACCAAGAATCATGTATCTGGCGAAATTAAGCTTCAGGATGGAAGATGAAATTAAAACATTCCATGATAAACAAAAGTTAAAAGAATTTGCAGCTAGAAAACCATCTCTTCAAAAAATCCTTGGCAAAACACTACAGGAAGAGGAAATGGAAAACAACAATGAAAACCAACAGTGGGAGGTAGGACAGTAAAGGGGGTAAAATAATCAAAGAGGAAAACAAATCAGGTTTAGCAGCATTAATAAACAAATATGGCTGGAAGAACAAACCATATCTCAATAATAACCCTAAATGTTAATGGCTTAAACTCACCAATTAAGAGACACAGGCTAGTTGAATGGATCACAAAACAAGACCCAACAATATGCTGCCTACAGGAGACGCATTTGATAGGAAAAGATATACATAGACTGAAGGTGAAAGGTTGGGAAAAATCATATCACTCATATGGACTGCGGAAACAAGCAGGAGTGTCCATACTCATATCAAATAAAATAGATTTCAAACCAAAGTTAATCAAAAGGGATAAAGAAGGACACTACATACTGCTCAAGGGAACCATACACCAACAAGACATAACAATCATAAATATATATGCCCCAAACAACGGTGCTGCTGTGTTCATCAAGCAAACTCTTCTCAAGTTCAAGAGTCTAATAGACCACCATACAATAATCATGGGAGACTTCAACACACTTCTCTCACCACTGGACAGATCTTCCAAACAAAAGTTGAATAAGGAAACTATAGAACTGAATAACACAATTAACAACCTAGACTTAATTGACATATATAGAATATACCACCCAACATCAAGCAGCTACACTTTTTTCTCAGCAGCACATGGATCCTTCTCAAAAATAGATCATATATTATGTCACAGGGCAACTCTTAGACAATATAAAGGAGCGGAGATAATACCATGCATCTTATCTGATCATAATGGAATGAAACTAAAAATCAACGATAAAAGAAGCAAGGAAAAATCATGCATCACTTGGAGAATGAACAATAGGTTACTTAATGATCAATGGGTTTTAGAAGACATCAAGGAGGAAATTAAAAAATTCTTAGAGTTTAATGAAAACACAGACACAACGTATCGGAATCTATGGGACACATTGAAAGCAGTTCTAAGAGGAAAATTCATTGCTTGGAGTTCATTCCTTAAAAAAAGAAAAAACCAACAAATAAATGATCTCATACTTCATTTCAAAATCCTAGAAAAAGAAGAGCAAAACAACAGCAAAAGAAGTAGAAGGCAAGAAATAATTAAAATCAGAGCTGAAATTAATGAAATCGAAACAAAAGAAACAATTGAAAAAATTGACAAAACGAAAAGTTGGTTCTTTGAAAAGATAAATAAAATTGACAGACCCTTAGCCATGCTAACGAAGAGAAGAAGAGAGAGAACTCAAATTACTAGCATACGGGATGGAAAAGGCAAGATCAGGACAGACACTTCAGAAATACAGAAGATAATCAGAATTTATTTTGAATCCTTATACTCCAATAAAATAGAAGATAGTGAACGCATTGATAAATTTATTAAGTCATATAATCTGCCCAGATTGAGTCAGGAGGATATAGACAACCTAAACAGACCAATATCAATTGAGGAAATAGAAGAAACCATCAAAAGATTATCATCTAAGAAAAGCCCAGGACCGGATGGGTATACAGCAGAGTTTTACAAAACCTTTAAAGAAGAACTAATACCAATACTTTTCAAGCTATTTCAGGAAATGGAAAAAGAGGGAGAACTTCCAAATTCATTCTATGAGGCCAACATCACCCTGATTCCGAAACCAGACAAAGACACTTCAAAGAAAGAAAACTACAGACCAATATCTCTAATGAACCTAGATGCAAAAATCCTCAATAAAATTATGGCAAATCGGATACAAAAACATATCAAAAAAATTGTGCACCATGATCAAGTAGGATTCATCCCTGGTATGCAAGGCTGGTTCAATATACGGAAATCAATAAATGTTATTCACCACATCAATAGACTTAAAAATAAGAACCATATGATCATCTCAATAGATGCGGAAAAAGCATTCGACAAAGTACAGCATCCGTTTATGTTCAAAACTCTCGAAAAACTAGGGATAACAGGAACATACCTCAACATTGTAAAAGCAATTTATACTAAGCCTCAGGCTAGCATCATTCTGAATGGAGAAAAATTGAAGGCATTCCCTCTAAAATCTGGAACAAGACAGGGATGCCCTCTCTCACCACTTCTGTTCAACATAGTTCTCGAAACACTGGCCAGAGCAATTAGACAGACGAAAGAAATTAAAGGCATAAAAATAGGAAAAGAAGAACTTAAATTATCACTATTTGCAGATGACATGATTCTATACCTAGCAGACCCAAAAGGGTCTACAAAGAAACTATTAGAGCTAATAAATGAATTCAGCAAAGTGGCAGGTTATAAAATCAACACGCATAAATCAAAGGCATTCCTGTATATCAGCGACAAATCCTCTGAAATGGAAACGAGGACAACCACTCCATTCACAATATCCTCAAAAAGAATAAAATACTTGAGAATCAACCTAACAAAAGAGGTGAAAGACTTATACAATGAAAACTACAGAACCCTAAAGAGAGAAATTGAAGAAGACCTTAGAAGATGGAAAAATATACCCTGTTCATGGATAGGCAGAACTAACATCATCAAAATGGCGATATCACCAGAAGTTCTCTATAGGTTTAATGCAATGCCAATCAAAATCCCAACGACATTTCTTGTAGAAATAGAGAAAGCAATCATGAAATTCATATGGAAGAATAAAAGACCCAGAATAGCAAAAACAATACTAAGCAGGAAGTGTGAATCAGGTGGTATAGCGATTCCAGATTTCAAACTATACTACAGAGCAATAGTAACAAAAACAGCATGGTACTGGTACCAAAACAGGCGGGTGGACCAATGGTACAGAATAGAGGACACAGAAACCAACCCACAAAACTACAACTTTCTTATATTTGATAAAGGGGCTAAAAGCATGCAATGGAGGAAGGATAGCATCTTCAACAAATGGTGCTGGGAAAGCTGGAAATCCATATGCAACAAAATGAAATTGAATCCCTTTCTCTCACCATGCACAAAAGTTAACTCAAAATGGATCAAGGAGCTTGATATCAAATCAGAGACACGGCATCTGATAGAAGAGAAAGTTGGCTACGACCTACATGCTGTGGGGTCAGGCTCCAAATTCCTCAATATGACACCTATAGCACAAGAGTTAACATCTAGAATCAACAAATGGGACTTACTCAAACTAAAAAGTTTTTTCTCAGCAAAAGAAACAATAAGAGAGGTAAATTGGGAGCCTACATCATGGGAACAAATCTTTACTCCTCACACTTCAGATAGAGCCCTAATATCCAGAGTATATAAAGAACTCAGAAAATTAGACAATAAGATAACAAATAATCCCATCAACAAATGGGCCAAGGACTTGAACAGACACTTCTCAGAGGAGGACATACAATCAATCAACAAGTACATGAAAAAATGCTCACCATCTCTAGCAGTCAGAGAAATGCAAATCAAAACCACCCTAAGATACCATCTCACTCCAGTAAGATTGGCAGCCATTACAAAGTCAAACAACAATAAGTGCTGGCGAGGATGTGGGGAAAAGGGTACACTTGTACATTGTTGGTGGGACTGCAAATTGGTGCAGCCAATTTGGAAAGCAGTATGGAGATTTCTTGGAAAGCTGGGAATGGAACCACCATTTGACCCAGCTATCCCCCTTCTCGGTCTATTCCCTAAAGACCTAAAAAGAGCATGCTACAGGGACACTGCTACATCGATGTTCATAGCAGCACAATTCACAATAGCAAGACTATGGAACCAACCTAGATGCCCTTCAATAGACAAATGGATAAAAAAAAATGTGGCATTTATACACAATGGAGTATTACTGTGCATTAAGAAATGACAAAATCATAGAATTTGGAGGGAAATGGATGGCATTAGAGCAGATTATGCTAAGCGAAGCTAGCCAAGCCCTAAAAAACAAATGCCAAATGTCTTCTTTGATATAAGGAGAGTAATTAAGAACAGATTAGGGAAGAAGAGCATGAGAAGAAGACCAACATTAAACAGGTTTGAGAGGTGGGAGGGAAAGGGAGAGAGAAGGGAAATTGCATGGAAATGGAACGAGACCCTCAGGGTTATACAAAATTACATACAAGAGGAAGTGAGGGGAAAGGGAAAAATAATACAAGGGGGAGGAATGAATTACAGTAGTGGGGGTAGAGAGAGAAGAGGGGAGGGGAGGGGGGATAGTAGAGGATAGGAAAGGCAGCAGAATATAACAGACACTAGGATGGCAATATGTAAATCAATGGAAGTGTAACTGATGTGATTCTGCAAGCCTTATACGGGGTAAAATGGGAGTTCATAACCCACTTGAATCAAAATGTGAAATATGATATTTCAAGAACTATGTAATGGAGGGGTAAGACAAGATAATACAAATGGAAGAAATGATTTACAGTAGAAGGGGTAGAGAGAGAAAAGGGGAGGGGAGGGGAGGGGAGGGGGGATAGTAGAGAATAGGACTGACAGCAGAATACATCAGACACTAGAATGGCAATATGTCAATCAATGGAAGGGTAACTGATGTGATACAGCAATCTGTATATGGGGTAAAGTTGGGAGTTCATAACCCGCTTGAATCAAACTGTGAAATATGATGTATTAAGAACTGTGTAAGGTTTTGAACGACCAACAATAAAAAAAAAGGCCAATCGCCTTCTCTCTCCAAATACGTATTTCTTCATTATTAGACTATAAAAATTAATATATTTTTCTATCTTTAAAGTGAACCTACATCACCCACATAGGGGGCATTAGACTTCCAGAGGAACAAAAATATAGGAAAAAATTTATTTCATGTTAAAAATTACACATCTTGGGATAGATTATTTCATTTAATCTCCAAATCCAACCAATGAGACAACTGATTTTATTCCAATTTAGCAAGTCACTAAATGCACTAACAAAAGTTAAATAATTTTTCCAAAGACTCTAAAAGAGCTGGACTGTCTGTTCCATCCTTCCAATGGATCAAAGCTCAGCAATGGACTGAACGTTTGGGCCTCTCCCTGCCACTCAGATGTCATCCCCTAACCCTCATGGTATCTGGAATTGGGACCTCTGGGGGGAATTGAGAGGTAGATGAGGTCAGGAGGGTCGAGACCTCACAGGGGGTTTAGTGCACTTTGAATAGAGGTACCACAGACCTTGCCCTCCCTCAGGCTCCCTAAGTGCAGAAAGAGGACAAGGCAAGTTACCTTCCTGAACTATACTTTGACCTTGGATGGTCTTGATCACTTAGACCCACTCAAAATACATTTTTATTGTTAAGCCACTGGTCTTTGGTCACAGCCCTCTTGGCAGAGTAATACACATAGCCACAGACAACTGCTGCTACACAGATTAGAAGATGAGTAGAGACAAAGAGTTCAATTTGGACACCTGAGAGGAGGTGTGTGTTACTTGAGCATCTGGACTACACGTTCTCAAAAGGGGAGATTTTGCTCCCCGGGGAGTATTTGGCAATATTGAGAGCATCCTGGTTGTCATGACCAAGACAAGGTGCTCCAGGCATCTGACACATAGAGGGATGTTGCCCTATATCCAAGGTGCACAGGACACATGCACTGGGAGAGGTAGATTAGAGACAGGAGGTGAGGGTTGGAGACATCCATTAGCCCATCAGGAAGGACAATAATGAGACACAAATTTCATCAATCCTGCTGGGTGGGAGGCTTGGGAAGCTTATATAGGAGGATTGCAAGTTCAAAGCCAGTGTCAGCAATGTAGGGAGGCCCTAAGAAACTTGGCAAGACTCAGCCTCAAAATAAAAAATAAAAAGAGTTGGGGATGTGGCTCAATGGGTAACACCTCTGGGTTCAGTCTCTGGTACCAAAAAAAAAAAAAAAAACCAAAGAACCTTCAATTCTGTTATCTGGCATCAAATAATTAGAAATGACCTATCAGTATAGAAATGGAATGTTCTTATATCACCTCTTGAACTGCCTGGCATTCCCACCCCACCTGTTATCACCCAACTATCTACATATCCTGGGAATCACTAATCACGCAAGGCCCCTGGTTCATACCTGCAAACTGAGGACAAAATAGGCACTTTGCTGATAAGGCTGCTGAGAGATTAGATCCTCCATTAAATAATGCCCATCCCTGACTCCTAGGGAACACTGTGTATGCAGCACTCAGGGTGATGGGGACGTGGTGGCAATCGGGTGTGAGTTATGTGAGTGCAGAGCTCTGTACAGGCGTGTGTCATCCCACCGCCACAACAAAGAGCGATGGAGTGTGCCTCGGAGGCCCGGATGATTTGCTCATGGCCATTTAATCAGAGGATGGTACAAATTACCCAGCATTTGTCTTCTGGCTTGTTCTGCAGCTCCGCTGCCTTAGCTCTTGCTTTTTTCTTGCTGTTTATTTACACGGTTTCCTTTTGGACCAAAATCTCAGTAAAGTTGCTCTAGGGATATTTTAATCTTTTTTTTTTCCTTCTCAAGAAGTTGCATCTATAAGTGAACCTTTAAAACTGATTCAGGTCAGTGAATCACTCGGAACAGCAAAGAAAGTAAAGTGAAAGCTTGCCTCAAGCCAGCACCCACACTTATTAACTCTTGAAAAGATCTCACGACATGCTGTCAGCGTCACACACAGATGTCACATTCAGAATTCTCCTGACTCAACCCAAGTCTCACTAGAGGGGGGAGTGGCATGAGGGTAGGCCACTGGTCCCCCAAATGCCAGGGCTCAGATAGCAGAAAAGAGGATTCAAAAGTTGGAAAGGAAAAAAGAAAAAGCATGTTTAATTTGTAATAACCCAGGTTTTATTATTTTTTTATATGCCTAAATTGGAATGCCTGATGGATTTCTGTGATTTGCCAAATGAGACTCACCTCTTTGGAGACCTGGCTTAAACCTCAGTCTCTTCATCTATAACCCACAACCTCTCCAAATCTCTGACTCAAAAGACTTACCTGAAAGGACACAATATTTTTTCCCCAAAAAAGAATTTTATGCTTTACAAGACAGACAGTTATTTCTAATGTTTTCCAGCTCATCT
Organism: Ictidomys tridecemlineatus; assembly: GCF_052094955.1. Taxonomy (NCBI): domain Eukaryota; kingdom Metazoa; phylum Chordata; class Mammalia; order Rodentia; family Sciuridae; genus Ictidomys; species Ictidomys tridecemlineatus. The sequence continues at coordinate 71,017,101 of NC_135489.1, read as the reverse complement.
CCCCCTTGCTAGAATGAGATCCATGGTGGCCAGAATATTATTCTGTTCACTGATACATACCAAGTGGGTTAAGCAGTGTCTGAAACAGAGACAGCACTTGATGTGTTAAAGGCATCACTACATTAATAAGACATCAATTCTTTACCCATAAAAACTTCAGTTAAAAACACACAGTGCCTCTGCCAATTACTGGACATAGGCCTACATCTCTCTGAGGGTTAAGAATTATCCAGAGCCTGGGAGCATAGCTCTTCTCAGCAAGGGCTGCATTTAAAATGAGGAATTCCGCATTGGATGCACCTCCCAACTTCCTGGCTAGAAGCTACAGCTTCTCCATTAGAAAATGATAAATGTCACTGTCATAATCAGAAATTTTCTGTGGTTTTCAATGTGCTGGCTTTTATGCTGAAAGCCAAAGCATTAATAAAGCAATTGAAGGAGTAGGATTATAAGTCTATGAATGTCAGTGGGAAGGTTTCACATATGTCACTTTGCAATAATAAAGGACTTCAGAGAGAGAGAGAGTTCTGAGGACTGGGCAGAACAGGATGCGTTGTATTTTTTAAATAGGGGACACTGAAGACAGGACCAAAAGCAAATAAGTGAGAAAAATGAAGAGAAATTAAATTAATCATTTTGCCGACTGACACCTTAATGCATTATTGTTACAATTATTCTGAAATGTCCTGGAAGAATCTTCACAGTTTCCCACCCCATGCCACCACATCCACTTTCAGGGCCTGACAAGCAGAACTGTCACCTTTCTGTTTGGTTTTATGTTGCAAGGTGTCATTCCATCTTTCAGGGGACACTAAGGGTTTTGAGCTACTAGCAGGGTCTGGTGACCATGAATTCATGTCACTCTCTCCTAGCTTTGTCTTTTGCTGGTCTCGGAATGCAGTCGGAAAACAGGGCCATTCTCAAGCCCCAAGACAGCCTTGATGTTCAGATTTGCACTTTAAATGAACCTGACTCAGAGGTTCGGAGGTCCACTCCTTGGAGCCCTGGGTGCAGGACACTCTCATCCATCTGGAATCAGAGATGCAGTCCTCCTCTCCAAGGAGGAGCTGTGGATGATGATAGCTGCATGGACCGAGTTAATTTAAAAGTAATAGAATGTGACTGTTCCCATTACATTACAGATCTGGCACCTGCCGTTGAGACCAAGTCGATGAAACAGGATCATACAGAAAGCTCATCCAAGTTATGGCTTTGCTCTTATTTATTTTTCAATTATTCATTATTTTCTTCTGCTAGCACAGTCACTAAGAAAATTTCTTTGCAGGGGATGCTGATTTAGGACTGCTGTAATACCTTTCCCTCAAATACTTGCCCACCTTTTTCAATCATCAAAACAGAGAAATGCACCCTAGCTCCTAAGATTTTTAAATAATTATTATTATGATGATGATTTTGGTACCAGGGATTGAACCCAGGGGTGCTTAACCATTGAGCCACATCCAGCCCTTTTTATATTTTATTGACATACAAAGTCTCACTAAGTTGCTGAGGCTGGCTTTGAACTCCCAGTCCTCCTGCCCCAGGCTCCTGAGCTGCTGGGATTACAGGCATGTGCCCCAGTTCCTGGCTGCTGGTAAGAACTGTAACAGATACATACCTGGCAGTAACTGTAACAGACAAACTAGGAAGGGAGAGAGAGACAGAAAAAAAAAAAAAGAAGAAGAAGAAGAATGCTGTGAAAGACATTCAACCTGCAGACTCAACACAGGGCTTTGATCAGCTGTCTTTCAAAAACACCCCACCATCAGACCTCCATGAGAAGCTGAGCTCCATCGGCTCTCCTAGATGACTCAACTGGCTGGGTGATCCCAGGTGATTTGATCTCTCCATGCCTCATATAAGTGCACACATATTGGCCCTAATGGGTTGAGATGAAGAATGTGATCCTGACACTGTGAACAGGGATGACTCCTCATGCCCTTGAGGAGAATTAAGTTTGTGCCTGTGCCTGGCACCCCTGCCAGTACCCCTTCACTCTTACTCCTTCAGGCTGTTTTCCCATCACAAATAGATGGCCAGAATGAGCACTGGATCCTCATGTAATGGGCACAGAGATAACACTGACAACTCAGGTTTCCCATGAGTTTTCAAAACATCCAAATACTCAGCAAACACACTCAGGAAACATGGAATGGAACGTTCACCTGTGTTAACATTTTCTCTGCGAGAATCAGTAGTCAACATGATCTCTGGAAACCTAAAACAGTACTAAGGTGGTGTTTAGTCCATTCACCTCCTGCCTCATTTCCATTCACTCAAAAAAAGTACAGGGAGCTGGGTGCTGTGGTGCAAGCCTGTAATCCCAGCAGCTTGGGAGGCTGAGGCAGGAGGATTGTGAGTTCAAAGCCAGTCTCAGCAACTTAGTGAGGCCCTAAGCAACTCAGTGAGGCGCTGTCTCTAAATAAAGTATGGAAAAGGGCTGAGGATGTGACTCAGTGACTAAGTGGCCCTGGGTTCAATTCTTGTTACTAAAAAAATACAGGGGACAAGAGATAATGATAGTAGAGAACAAGGAAATTAGATGTAAACAAGAAAGTGAGAAAAGCCTTTCTCCAAAAGTAGCATATGACAGGAAGTCTACTCAGAGGCAGAATGAGCTGAGAGAGAAGGTTCAAATGTCCTGAGGTGGAAAGAGGCAAAGGCTTTGGAAGGAAGGTGGTAGCTGGAGCCTGAGCTGAGAAAAAAATTGAAAATATTTCCAGATGCAGCTGGAAGAGGAGGCAGGAGCTGGGTTGTGCACGAATAATACTTTTATAGAGCATCCATGCCAGCATGTCACAGGCAAATTGAACATCCAATGTGAGATTAAAACAAGATGAACTCATCGTGTCTCTATCTCAGAACTAGGTCAGTCATTCAACCATTTCAATATTATCTTGCGGGAGCAAATTTATAGATAAGCCTGTGCAAATTCTGCCATCTGATTCCCCTCAGCATTAATAGTTCTGCCTGACAAAACCATCTACACGGGGCCCCACACTCCACTCTTTAAGTCGCTTCCACATGAAGAGGCGTCATGATTTTTCACTGATCTGAAATTAAAGTTTCCAACCATAAAAAATATATTTAGATCCAAGGCTACGTTGTCACTTCTGAAATCCTGTCATTTAAATCACGTTAGGCGTTGAATGAGATATAGGTGAAATTGAACTTTCGCTGCATTTTAGTCTCGATCATGGCAAATTTACACCCCGGAGTAAATCTTGCTGTCAAAGAAAATGTCTTCACTAAATCAGATTTGCTGCTTCCCTCCTTTCTTCAATACTTTGGTAAAATTGGAATGTTCTTCAATAAAATCCAGTGGTTGCCTTCCTCCCTTGGCCACAAAGGCTCTATTGGGGTTGCCGGTTCAGCCACTGGAAACTTGAGAATTTCCTATAACACTGCATTTGATATTCAGGTTTGTGCAGCCAATGGGGTGTTGAATACTTTTATTCTAATCCATTTTGATGAAATTTTCAGTGATTGCTTGGGCAGGGGTCACTGGTAAGGTTGCTTGTAGCTGGGAGTTTCTTTTTATTTCTTATCCCCACATGATGTGGAGGGTGTACCCAGCCCTGCTGACTATTCCTGCATTTCTCCAAGCAAATGGATCCTGGGCTTCTGTGAGCACACATTGTCCTTCTGCTTCTCTGGCAATCCCATTTCTGTAGCCTCTGCTCCCTCCCTGGTCCCCCAGGTGTCTCCTAAAGGTCACAGAACCCAGGGGTACCAGTACACACTCAACCCAACTGTCCCTAGTCACTCTCCTCAGCCCTAAGACATTAATTCCTTTTTTTTCATATTTTTTATTAGTGCATTATAGTTGCACATAATAATGGAATTTGTTGTTACATATTTGTACATGCACACAATATAATAATTTAGCCAGTATCATTCCCCAGTATTTCCCTTTTCCCTCCACTCCTCCCTCTCCTGGGTTCCTTTCCTCTACTCTACTGATCTCCCTTGGATTTTCATGAGATCCCCCTGCCTTTATTTCCCTTTTCATCACTAGCTTTTATATAGGAGGGAGAAAACAGGCAACCTTTGACCTTCTGAGTTTGGCTTGTTTGGGTTAACATCATATTCTCCAGTTCCATCCATTTTCCTGCAAATGCTATAATTTCATTCTTCTTTATGGCTGAATAAAACTCCATGGTGTATATACATCATATTTTCTTTATCCATTGAAGATACCTAGGCTCAACTGTTTGGCTATTGTGAATTGTGCTGCTATACACATAGGTATGCGTGTACGACTGTAGTTTGATGACTTCAGTTCTTCAGGATAAATACCCAGGAGTGGTATAGCTGGGTCATGTGATGGTTTCATGCCTAATCTTTCGAGATTTCCCTAGTGGTTGAACTAATTTATGACTTGCCAACAGCGTAAAAGTGTTAAGTCATGGATTCCTATGTGGGTACTAATGCCTTTCAGATCTTCATTTCCAGTTCTAATTTGTCCTTGAGTGGCATATCCATCCACACCACTGGCTTCTTAGACCTCGACAACTAGATACACTGCATATGTTAAAGTAGACTTTATCTTTCTCTTCCCGTGTCAGTTCTTCCAAGTGCTCTCTGCTTATAGCAGCACCTTGGAGCCAACTGCACAAACCACAAAACCTTCACATCTTATATATCTTCCATGCACACCCAACCCCAAGACATGCCAACCTCATTTGCTAAATATCCCCTAAATCTGTCAGCTTCTTTTCCAGGACCCTGCCTCGGGTCAGATCTGGAGAAGTAACCATCATCACTTAGTTGTACTGCTTCCCGAGCCTCCCAAGGTAACTGTAGACCACGGGCTTCTTTGATCCAATCCACGGTCCAGTCATCTTCCTCAGGGAGCATTCTGATCAGAATGTTGGAAAGGAGTCTCATTTCCCTTAGGATAAAATCCAGGCTCATTATTGTCACATTCTCTATCTACCTGTCTATATTCTTTCATCATGCCAATCTGCCCAACAGCCATCTAAGACTCTTTCTCAAATATGCTATTCTCTACCAAACTCTTGTCCTTGATTCCCTGGGACAAACTTTTCCCCATTTCTCCTTTCCAATTCTCTCTCTGTTCTGTTTCAGGGAATATATAGCATCTCTAAGAAAAAAGTCCTTGAGCTTCCTGATCAGGTAAGTTTCATATTTCCTTACCTTCCATATTGGTCTCTAAGTCACTTAGTGTGCTACAAAGGCAGTTAGGGTATTAGTCGTACCTCGGACACCTAGCTCATTAAATGGGAATATATTAATGCTCAACACCTATTTCTTGACTGTTAAATAGCTGGGGTCAATCACAGTACATTCCGGTACATTCCAAAGGCAAATCACACTTCATCCTAAATGAAGCAGATAACAATTCTGTGTTTTGTTTAGCATCTTGCACAATTAATTCCATTATAGAAAATCATGTCATAGCCTCAGATTTGTCTGCAACTCAACAATTCCTCATTTCGTAGTTCATTAACCGTGCATGAATGCATCTTGCCTCCCAAACTGGATGCTGTGATTTATTCGTCCCCTACCTCTCCAGGACCCACGCCTCCTCCATCCTCACTTGCTGGTCAACTGATTGATCAATGAGGGCATTTCCAGTAAAAGCCTGATCCCCTTTACCCGTAAAACATGCTCAAGCTGACTAATACCTACTGAACCACAATTCTACAATAAATCCCTAGGCTGAGGTTTTAATTAATAGAAATGTTCTATCATCTGTTCAAAACTACTAATTAGTCTTATGTTTTGTCCGAATCCCTCCCACTAAAAATTCCTTATGGCAGTATTTCAATTAGACTATTTTTAGAAGCAACTCATTTGTGAGAAATCTGACAGTTTGACCTTGGGACACCAGATACATACTAATAATAGGCTGGGTGCAGTGGCCCATGCATGTAATCCCAGCAGTTTGGGAGGCTGAGGCAGGAGGATCCCAAGTTCAAAACCAGTCTCAGCAAGTTATAGTAAGGTCCTAAGTAACTTAGTGAGATCCTGTCCGTAAATCAAATATAAAAATATCTGACTATGTGGCTCAGTGGTTAAGTGCCCCTGATTTTAATCTCAGGTACCAAAAAAAAAAAAAAAAAGACCAATAACCTAGTTTTTTTTTTTTTTTAAATCTTTATTTTATTTTTATGTGGTACTGAGGATCGAACCCAGTGCTTCATACATGCTAGGCCAGCGCTCTACTGCTGAAACGCAACCCCAGCTCTGTTTTTTTCTTTTTTAAAAAAACCATACTCCCCTTTTTTTGTGTGGCCAAATGTCATTATGACCTTCATTCAAAAAATTGCAGAAAGCAACTTAAATTTAAAAAACACAAGAAACATTTTCCCCATCATTTTAGAATTGTGTATATATGGAGAATATATATCAGCAAACAGTTAAACCTGTGTTTGGATATACATGATTTCACTAAAAGCCTCATGCAATTTAAAACTTGAGTAACTCAGGACACACGAGTGATAGTGGCAAATTGTAAACAATATATTTATTCATCAAACCTATATCCTTCATGGAAACGTGAGGATAATCATGAAAGCAATTTATGAAGTCATTTGACTGGAGCCAGAAAAATGCAAGTTGGAAAATCAGATTGGACAATGCCTTGTGACAGGTGGAAGGTGTCCAGGCAATATGAAATGAGGTGCATTATTTTAGAAATGTTACTCTTGGACGGTATTGGCAATTCTCACTTTATTGTCATTTGTAACATACAGTTGAAAATAATGCAAAGTCTCATAAAAGAAAACTTGATCTCACTGAATAAAAGAGGAGCAGGTTCATCAGCATTTGTGCATATTTCTGTTTTATTCCTCTCTCCTTTTAGTGCAGGAAGGATGGGAAATGGCTGGTTGGGATAAGAGGAGGTTTGAAGGTCGCCCCTGATGTAGTCAATTTGCCTTGGGTTTTAATTTATGGGTTTGTTAAGTTTGGACAGCATCCAGATGGTAAGTTTTCCAATAGAGAGGGATAAATTAATAAATAAATAACCCAAGCATCCCATCAGATGACATGCTGCTATTTTGACTCATTCATAAATAATATCTGGGGTTTTAGCAGTCTTTAAAGGACGTGCTAGGAAAGACGAGGACACCCCTGGTCACATTTTGATAATGAATCCATTTTAAATAACAGACATTTTCTTGTTCTAGGAAGCAACTTTGAAGCCCATGAAAGTGAGAGGTGTATTCCTGCGAATGAAGTAAGAAGTGTCTCGGAAAAGACTCTTAACTCACACCTCTGTCAGCCCTGCTTCCTGCAGACACTAAACTGTGACCAGATGATGAATAGAAGCTCTTATAATACCATCCTCTTGAGAGCTGATGCTGGCCCAGATGCATCTGGCCTTTCAGAAGTTAGAATACGAACCTTTTTAGTGTGTGAGAAGGGAATGTGGTAAGGAATCTGTCCTGCCACTTTTTCTAAGGAAATGTTCACACAGAGAGACCACAGGTAGAAGATCGTGTCTGCCATGTTTGTTCTGTATCCCAAGGCCACAGCCAACCAGACCAGGTATGAGCCACCTGACCCAAGGATGGACCAGGGTCTTTGGCTTTAGGTCCAAGAGACTGTCAGTGAGTATCAATCTTTAACCTGCGAACTCAGTACCAGTAACCAGCCATGGCACAGACTGAAGGAGCCTGTTTATAGCAGAAGAAAAAATACTAAGGATGTAGTCCAAATTCTGATCTAGCTCCTCCTCTTTATTCAGTGAGATCGGGTCTTCTTTTATGAGACCTTGCATTTACTTTAAGCTGTATATTACAAGTAATAATAAAATATAAATTATGAATACCATAAAAAATGCCTATCTTTTACCCAGAGGTGGTAAAGTGGACCCTTAGGCTCAGCCCTCAATACACTTAAAAGAAAAAGGAAGGAATCATGCAGATACAAATAGGAACTAAAGATGTAAAAAAAAAAAAAAAGACTTCTACTTTCTAGCTTCTGTCTCCTTGAGCTCCTCAAGACCCTCCTGTATCTTTATAATAAGCTTTCATCTGCTTAAGATGACTTGAATGAGTTTCTGTTACAAGCAACCCAGAAGTGCTAACAAAGCCAGGTATATAAAGTGATCTGCTTTCAAATTGTGACCTGAATTTCTTCTGGATGGCCAACATGCTTCCCAACATAATACGGCAGGGAAACTTGCTCTGAAAAGTAAGATACGTGTGCTCGTGAAACCACACATTTCATAATGCGTTTGGTCATGCCTTGTAGTTTTGTTTGGAATCAGAATCACTCCTCTCCCAGAATATGACAGATTAAACTATTAAAAATGTATAGTCAGTAATTAGTGTATCATTGCCAGAAACACGAGAATATTTTCTAGTGGAATGTGGATGTTACCACAGAAAGACCATTTTGAAAGAGCTCTTCATGATAGGGGAAAAAATGCCTATTTTTCAGCAGGATATTAAAAGAGTATCTTTAAAAAGTGGCTCTCCTTTATATGGAAGACTCTTTTTATCCCTTTTAGAACAAAGAATATGTGGCTTCTGACTTCCAGTAAACTACTGTCTCATCCTTTCAGTAATTAATGGATGCTTTGATACCAAGGAGTCCTAAAGAACATTTTTTCAAGTCTTAAATGCAGGCTAGGCTGATTCACACATAGCACATCTAAAAAGATCTGGGAATAAATAATCAGGAATTGCAAACACTTTCCCGGAGCATTTGGGTACCAATCAGATTTCCAACAAGTGATGTGATTTTTTTATTGTAACAAGGAAAATTACTTACTGAAACACAAAAAAAGTGCCTCTCTTCCTAACCCCTGACCCTGTCTTATAGATGAACACACACATTTCCTGGGTGATCATTTAGCAAATCCTTCTAAAAAAAAAAAAAAGTCATGTTGGCTCTGGGGCATATTTTTTGATGGATTTGGAAATCTGTGCTCATGAAGGAAGTTTATTTCTTTGGCTAGGCTCTGACTAGGGTGAAATCTGATTAAGCAAGCCTACAGGTAAATTTTTGTCGGCTGCTTGGTTTAAAATACGAGTCAGCACTTGAAAATATTTGGACAAATTAGATTTAGCATGGCATACAGGCTTTTCCAGGTAAGTGACAAATTATTTTTTAACCAGTCTTGCTTTGAGCCAGGACCCTGGGCATGTAGGACTGTAGTTGTCACATGGGGTCTCTGAGGGATGACTGATCCGACCACAGCCCACTGCGTTTTGGAGAGGCAGTGGGGAGGGGGGCACAAGGAATGCTGTGACTTCCAAGTAGAGGTGACACTGCCAGTTACCATCTGTGTCCCAAATCAGAACAAAGCATTAGTAGTGGAGTTCAGATAAGAAAGACAGTTCTGGGGCAGGTAGGATGCTGGGTGAAACACAGATCTCCTTAGCCTCACAGTGTTTTCCATGCCTGTATTTGCCTAGAGGTCCTCTTTGCTCTATACATTGGTGGTTTTTGAAATCATTTGCAGAAAGATCATTTTAGATTAATATAATGAGCTTCATCCCTAATTTGCCCTATTAAATAGTCCTGGGCACTGGAGGGATGTGGGGGTACTCTGGAGAAAATAATTTAAACTGTACAGGGCCCTTTTTGCTCAGAGACTATCTATGTGGACTCTCATTGATTCCTGTAAAAGAGTGTTGCTTTGACTCAGCAGTAGTAAGAGCAGACGATGATAGTAAAAATTACTACCATTCATTTGCCCATGTTAGGCACCCTGCCAAGTTTTATCAACATAGTACTGATTCTGCTTTACATAACTATCATCTAAGTGGGGGTTTTTTTATACCTATTTTTGAAATGAGAATACTGAGGCTTGCACAATTAAAGTTACATGCTCAGGCCTTTCCAGAGGAGCAGAGGGTCCCAGACACATGTATCCCTCATGCTCTAACTTGCTACCTTATTCTTTTGTGTCTCTTGAGATAAGCATCAAGGACATGTCTATGGGAAGAAACCAGAGTAATTTGAGATATAGAAAAGTCAAGATCATGGAGCATTAAGGATTTGTACAGGAAATAAAAAAATTAAATAAAAAGGACAAGTAGTGAATATATAACATATTCAAATGTGCAAAATATTACACTTTTAATATTTAAGTATAAAATTGCTGAAACCTCTGTATCCAAGAAAGCCCACCACTAATCAAAGGCCAATGCTTAATATAGTCATCATCAAATCCTTGTATATAATAAAAGCTGCTTCAGCCTAGAAATCAATTCCATTATGGCTACTTATGTAGGGATGCTAGGAAATCTATGAGAAATAAACTGACCTCACTTACACCATTGATTACCTAGGCTTAAGACAGATGGCAGTGCATACTTGAATGCACGGGTTGCAAAATCATTTTTCTCTTTAATAACATACACTTTATTGAAAAAGAAATCATTTAAGCATCATGACAATAAAGCATTGCAATTTCTATTAACCTTTTGAAAAACTTGTGATTAGAAATATATCAGTAAAATATGAGAAAGAATATAAAAATGGTTATGCCTTCTAAATGCCAGTAATGGAGAAAGCCACTGCTAGAGATTCTCTCTCTTAACTTGATAAAAATTGGTTAGGCCATCATTAAAGATTAGAGTAGGCATGGCCCATACCACCAATTTTTTTTTTCAAATCGGATTATTTTTACTATGTCTTTATGCTAAAACATTTATAACTTTTGCATTAATTCACAAGACAACTGTTCTGAAAGTTGGTGGCTTTTAAGGACAACTAGATACTTGAGGTGAAAAAAAAATTAGAAAAAATGAGATCACATGAAAAGAATTCTAAGACAGAGTATTTCACAATTTGTTCCCATTTACAGTTTTCAATGAAACAAAAGCCTTGCAGCTCATTGAGGTCCTTAACACTCAATCAAAATAAAGAAAAGATATAAGGTTGATTATTGTAAAAATGGAAAAGTATTCATCAAACGAAGTGGAATCCCTAAAAAAATATCTACAGTTGTAGATCAAGGGAACAGCAAACTTTTAGAGGACTTCTGTGGTTGCAAAACTAAATTCTTCAACACCAAAAAAAGCAAAGTTTCACAACTTAATGTGGACACACCCGCATCACAAATATGCTAACTGGAACTGGGACTACAGCTCAGGTTTGGAATGCTTGCCTAGCAAGGAGGTGGCCCTGGGTTCAATCCCCAGCACCATCAAAGAAAGCAAGGCAAATAAACAGTTTTGCTCTCTCTATATAGGCATTCAGATGCTATAATTTTTTAAAACAATAAAAATCTCTCCAGTGCAGAGGTGGGTAGTGACAACAAAGACACCACATATTAACATTTTTAGTGCTTCTTCCTACTCCTTCTTACACTAACTCTGACTTCACTGCCCACATATAAAAACTTTCTGGTCCAACTCCCAGCCTATTACATAAGGATCTCCCTTCTAAGGAAGGTCACAGGCTTGACTTTCAGACTCAAGAAAGATAACTCTTGGAATAATGAACAATGAGAAACTGCTAAGGTTAGCACAACACAAAAGAGGTATCGTCCTGCTTTTCAAGAATGATTACTATGGAAAATGCGGTAATTTTGCATTAGCTGATGGACAGAAACATCGAATGTCAAAAGCCATAAAACAAAGCTCTATTTATGACCCTAAAACCAGTACAATGATTTCAAATCCAAAGCATTTATCTGATTTATGGAATTTAAATTAATTCATCAACTGATCAATCCAAATCGATGGGATAATGCATTAGGGTTAGAAGGAAGATTTGTATCCCCCCCTTTTTTTTTTTTTGGTTCTGGGAATTGAACCCAGGAGCATTTAACCACTGAAATGAATCTCTAGCCTTTTTATATATTTTATTTTGAGACAGGATCTTGCTAAGTTGCTTAAGGTCTCTCTATGTTGCTGAGGCTAGCTACAAACTCATAATCCTCCTGTCTCAGCCTCCTGAGCTGCTGAGATTACAGGCATGTGCCAACCTGCCAGGCTCCAAATTTTTTTACTTCATTCAAAAATCCACTTAATATAAAGGGTAATAATAATAAAATGAACAAAAAATTCTGCAGTAGTGAATGAACTGGGTAAACCACTCATAGCCAATGAACTTGAGATCCCTTCTGATTTGAAGTATCCATTCTATCTGTACTTAAATAGAGGGAGAACAGACTACCTATGTCTGATGGAATAATCCTAATTAGTTCATTACAATAACAGTTTCAGATATTCTTCTGAAGTTGCCATGTATTTAAAAAAAAATAACTTATGTTCAGAGCTGGGAATAGAACAGTAGTAAACAGCTTGCCTTGTATGCACAAGGACCTGGTTTCAATCCTCAGCATAGAAAAATAAACCCGAACCTACATTCTATACCTTATTTCGAAAAAAATAAAATAAAATAAAAATAAAAACCAAAAAACCCTCACAAAGATAAAGTAGTGGCTTTATCTATTTCTTCCAAAAGAAATTATTTCAACAAAGTATTGCAAGGTCTCCAAAAGCATTTTTGTACAGAGATCTGGACAACCAGGTTGGGGTAAACCAAAGGACTGAATTAATGCAAAAAGGACGTGGGAAAGGGTGACATGGGATATTCAGGAAAAGAATTGGCAATGGATCTATTAATTTGCTTGATTTGGATATTCTACAATGTCTCCATCTATCAAAACATTATGTACACCCTAAATATATACAACTGTATTTGTCAATTCAAAAAGTAAAACTGAAGGGGGTTGGGGAGAGAGGGAGGAGGAACCAGTAAACAGATACCCTCAAGACAGTGTTATTGGGCTGGGGATGTGGCTCAAGTGGCACCGCGCTCGCCTGGCATGCATGCAGCCTGGGTTCGATCCTCAGCATCTCATACAAACGAAGATGTTGTGTCCGCCGAAAACCAAAAAAAAAAAATATATATTAAAAAATTCTCTCTTTCTTTCTCTCTCTCTCTCTCTCTCTCTCTCTCTCTCTCTCTCTCTCTCAAAAAAGAAAAAAAAAGACAGGATTATTTCATCACTTTCTAATAGTGACAGAAAGCTAGGCTTCTTTAAATCCCTCCTTGTCTGAGAAAAAGGATATGTCCTAAGCTAAGCTTTTCATTGAGGACTCACATATTCACCAATAATTAACAACACTATTATCACGGTTAATAACACAGTTATTGAAGGATTATTGTCCAGCATCTCACAATCTTATTCATATTTTATATAAACTTATATTTATCCAGGGTTCAGTAACTACATTCCAAAACACTATCACAACCAGCAACTCCTTCACCATTTGCCACAAACCAGGGACCTGCATCTTAACTTCTTTGTATTCAAGGCTTGGTGTTGACAAGGTTGGCCCTGGGATCTCAGAACGTTCACTCAATTGACTGTGGATTCCCTATCAACAAAACAGGCAGAATTTATATACATCCCTAATTCAGGCAGTTACACCATTTTGGCACCTGTGCAGGGAAAAAAAAATTTGTTTGTTTGTTTGTTTAGGAGTAAATAGGGATGATACATAGAAAGTAATGCATATTCAAAAATAACCCTTGGAGGAGTGCATAGCGATAAGAAATATTCCAAAGCAGATGGAACACTTACTAGCAACATTAGAACAAAAATGGCTGGAGAAATCCCAGCAGGAAGGTGTAAAGAGACTGAAAGAAACAGGGTCTTTGGTGGAAATTTCCAAGGAGACATACCTTGGAAAACACATTAAAAGTACTCAACACAGTTGAGGAAATGTCCTTGTAATTCTGATGTTGATCAATCCCATCTTTAAGCCAAGGACAAGTTGTGATTTCCTGAGGTGTTCATTAGTACCATGGGGGTGTGAACCACACTCTCTGCTTATTAACATCTCCACAACATCTGAGGTTTATGTGAGGTTGTGTGTGAAGCATACTTTACTGGCAAGACAATATGCATTCCTATTGCTCCCCCCCCCGTTTTATTAAATATTTACAACAGGTAATTTAATCATAACATATGTAACAGTATACAGTATAAAGTTAAGCTGCAGCCTTTCGAGGTTAAATTTGATTAATTAGTGAAGTGTTTTCTTAAGTAATGAGTTCATTTTGTTTTGAATTTATTTATTATATTATTTTAATCAACAGGCGATGAACACATTCTTAAAAAAAAAGAACAGCCAAGGAATACAAAACCCTTGAGATAAATGATATATCACCAAGAAATTAATTACATATTTTGCTAAGTAAAATAACAGCCTTTATTTTTTGTAGAAAAATAGTTCCAACACAAAGCCACCGATAGCTCATGCACAAAATACCTTTGAAATGCAAGTAGCACTCGGTTTGTTATCTTAAGCTACTGCTAGGTGAATTTCAGACCCCCAACGCATATCATTCCAGCAGCAAATCAATTCACTAATCCACCCAAGACTCTATCAATCCTGGAGCCAATCTTTCTACCTATCACTAAAAACCAGGGTTCCGTCCCCATTCATAGGGACATTAGACATGTCAAATAAATTGAAGGTCCTATTCAAATCCCAGTTCCCTGCCAGTTCTCATCTCTTCCTCCATCATTCACACCATAATCTACTTAAATTGAACAAAGCCTGTTGGGTAAGACCTCCTGAACTTTCTACCCTCTCCTGAATCAACAGAAGAAGACAAGCACTGGGTCTGTCATTCAGTGATGTCAAAATAAAATGCCCATTAGCAGGGGTACTGGTATGCCAAGTGCCCATGCTGGACCTAAATGTCATGATAGGGTATCGATATTTTATGATCCAGTTGTCCCAAACCACAGTTGGAACACTCCTAAAATGTCGAAATGAAGTAGGAGAAAAAGCAATGGGTTTATTTTTAATGGAAATTTGAAATAGGTCACCTGTAACACACAAGCCACTCTACTTGGCACTGAGGTTAAGGAAATTAATGAGACAGACGTGGTCCTCCCTGCCCATAGGATGCTGTTAGAAAAGTCATCTACAGCAGCCTGCCTGTGACTTTTTAATGTTCAGAAATTTCACATCAGTAATGAGGTACTGAATTAAATTATAGGTAAGTTTGATATATTCTGTACATTAGAAAGACAATTAGTCCCAAAGAAAAGAAGGATCTGTTCCTTTTTCTCTAGATATTTTATTTTTGGAGGGAGGCTTGCAGAAGACAAACTGAAAATGATATTTAAATCTGAATAAAACACTAGATCCCCTCTCATACAGTACAATAAAAAAAGATATGCATATGCACAAAATTTCATACATGAATAGAGGAGATTTATTAGTCTTCTCTTAGGTGTCCTTCTTTGGTATCCTGGTAAAGAAAAGCTATTATACAGAGTTTCAGAATTCACCTATAAATCCACCATTGTTTTAGTCAATCTTTCATTGCTGTGGCCTGTAAGAACAACTTAGAGGAGGAAAGATTTATTTTAGCTTCTGGTTTCAGAAATTCAGTCCATGGTAGGTCAACTCTCTAGCTCTGGGACCAAGAGGAGACAGAACTTCATGGTGGAAGGGTGTGGGAGAGGAAAGCATCGTAGGACATGGCCATCAGGAAGTACAGAAAAAGAGTTTTGCTTTCCAGGGACAAAATATAAACCTCAAAGGCACACACCTACTCCATCCATCCACACCCTACCTGCCTACAGTTACCACCCAGTTAAACCATGTCAGTGGATTAATCCACTGAGTAGGTTAGAGTTTTCAGAAACTGATAATTTCACTTCTGAACATTCTTTCATTGTCTCACATATGAGCTTTTGGGGGGTCATAGCTTAACCATAACTGTTATATCATATAGTATCACCCCAGGCAATATTTAGTATAGCATCCCAAACATTCCTAAGTAAGTAAAGGAAAACAAAGACAGCTGTAAGACAAAAACCTTTACAACTGAGAGGAAATGTTCTAGATATGAAACCCTAAGTGATCCCCAAAGACCCATAGGTAACCTGTGAAGACCAATGCAGTACATATTAACAGAAAGGGGCTATATCTGTACAAATATAAATTCCTGGCTTTTTCAAATATATTCCCAGTTTCGTTTGAAAGTTTAAAGTTCTGACTAAGTTGGTTAATCTTTCCAAATATTGATGAGTCAAATAGTATTGTAGGACATCCCTACCTTTCACACTGGCATCCTAAGCCAGGCCTCTCTACAAGACCTGGGTTCATCTAAAATATATGATCAACCCAGCTGTGACATTTTTAACAGGGATCAATGGAAGGAGCCCAAATGTCCACCAACAATGTTCGGCAAAAAAATAAATTATGCTGCATGCATTCCATGGAGAGAAGCAAAAAAATGTATTGATTACCTACTATGTGACACTACACTAAGTACTTCATAAACACTACAATTTTAATTCCCATAAAAACTCCCGTCAGAGAGGTATGATAAAACTGTGTACAGCATCTGGGCATTTATAAAAGCGTTATCTGTCTGCAAGAAAAACATGCTTTCTTTACCTCACAAGTTTGCTTAAATTATTTTATACTGAATATATATTATTTTGACAATCTGAAGGCCACAAATGATTTGCATTTTAAGGTCAATTTGCTTTTATGATTTTATATTGTACTTGTTCTTGCTTAGCAAAATAAGGTCTTAGAAATGACATTAAATCAGACTCATTGTTCTGCTTTTTTTATTTCCTATTCTGAAAAGTAAAATGAACTAATTGCGGAAAAAAAAATCTGTAGCATGCAGTAAGGTATAAGCAGGAAAATTAGATTTAATTTTTAGAAGTTCTGAGAACTTTAACAAAGATGGAAAACAGAAATAAGATGTAAAGTCACTCAGTAGGCTAGGAACACAACTCCTGTTGATAATGGCTCTACATACATTGGCCCCTGTCCTTTGCAAAATACTGGAAATGCACCATAATGATAGCATATCACTCTGTGATCAATGAGAAATGTCACCTAACTCACCAGGCTCCATATCTGATTTCTAGCAGGTCCACATTAGGTTATACAGAGATGTCTATCAGGATGATCCCTTTACCTTATTTTTGTTTTTAAATTCATAAATTAGAGATATCAGTTACTTTATAAATTATTTTTTTAGTTGTAGATGGACACAGTACCTTTATTTACTTGTCTTTATGTGGTGCTAAGGGTCGAACCCAGTGCCTCACATGTGCTAGGAGAGCGCTCTACCATTGAGCCACAACTCCACCCCCAGATACTGGTTATTAAGTGCTTTTTTATTTTCTAATATTTTTCCTAATAAATGATAATTCAATGACAGAATGTATATAGAGCACTGTAAGGAACCATAGTCAAGTACTTTTTGGAAGGTCAGCTATCATCATTATCTCAATAATTGTTTCTTCTTTTTAATTTTTAACTGACAAAGACACATTTTACATATATTAGTATTGTGTTTTGCATGTGACATGTCTCCCAAAAGCTCACTTGTGAGACAATGCAAGAAGGTTCAGAGAAGAAATGATGGGTCATGAGAGCCTTAATCCAATCAGTGAATTAATTGCCTGATAGGGATTAACTCAGTGGTAACTGAAGTGGTAAGGTGTGGCTGGAGGAGGTGGCATTAGGGGCATGGCTTTGGGGTCTATATTTGTCTCTGGAAGAGTGGAGTCTCTCTCTGCTTCCTGATCACCATGTGAGCTGCTTTCCTCCACCACATTCTTCCTCCATGATGTCCTGTCCCTGAGGAATGAAGCTGGCCTTCTAAGGATTGAGACCTCTGAAACTGTAAGCCCTCAAACTTTTCCTCCTCTACAACTGCACTGGTCATGTCATTAAGTCACAGGAGCAAAAAAAAGCTGACTAAAACAATTAGTTATAAAACATGATATTCTTATATATGCATACACTGTGGAATGACTACATCAAGTTAGTATATCTATCATCTCATTTATTATCTTATTTATTTTTTTCTGGGATCATTTTAAAATCTATTCTCTCAGAGCTGGGGTGTGGCTTGGTGGTGGAAGACACTGATCTGGGATGGCATGAGAATGCACAAGGACCTGGTTTTAAGGCCATAAAACAAAACCCCTTCTCCTAGCAAATTTCACATATTCAATACACTGTTATTCACTACAATGACCATGTTGTGCAATAGATCTGAATTTCTTCCTCTTCCAAGGAGCTGTTTTTCATACCATTTTGGGCAATATCTTTGAATTTTCCACACATGATAGAGTAGGTCCCTAGCAGGACAAGTCCCATGGCTAACAGCTGCTGTTGACCCAGGGGCTGTGTCACAAACTGTAATCAGATTATTCAGCAGAGACCACTTTTGTACATCTTGGTTCCCTCTGGGACATCAATGACCAAGCAGATTGTTTCTCTAAGCGAATCCCTTCAAAAAATGTCAAAACCCTCTATCTGCACACCGCTGTCCATTCCAATCACTTCCTCTGGAGATGAGGCCAGCTCACTCTCTGCAATCCACACCCTCATTCATAACTCATCTGGGTCCTCCTTTCCTGGAAGTGACTCACCCAGGCCTGCCTGCCTTTATTTATCACAATTGATGTCCTAAGCGCCTTCTCCCAAGAGATGCCTTGCTCTTGACAATGCTCCACTGGGGCATTATGGGATGAATCCTACTAATGTTTCCAAACCATCAAGAACTCACATTCCATTCCCTCCTTTGGTGAGACTCTGAAAAAGCAGCAATACCTTAGCTCCAAGAGCAGATTATCAAGCATTTTGAGATTGGCTAGAAAACCGACTAGAAAAAGAGTGTGTCACCTCCAAAGTCTACAAATCACATATTCTTTGACTCCAGGACTCCAGTTTCAGATATCATCACTCCTTTGCTGAGAATATTCTAGCTGCTTCAAACTAGCCTGAAGTACAGGCCAGGACTTTCCCCTGGTGCACAAGGCTCCACAGCCTGGGAACTTAGAGGGTTTGCCTGAGTGCATTTCCTGTTTCTATCCCCTCTGCCTCTCCTTCAGGAGCACTGTCCTCCTGGATGTGCTACCAACAGTCTGGGCAAACCTCTGCCTCAGGCCTTCAGCACCTACTGAAGTTAAAGTCCCTTGAGGGCAGGACCCTGTGGGTCCCACACAAAGAAGACTCCTCAACCTGCTGAATGAAGAAACCCTGTTGAGGATTCAGGAACTGGAAAAGAAGAGCATTCACAAACAATCTAAATATCTGTCACGTCAACCAAGGAAAAGCCCTGCCCTGAATGATTTGGGGGCGGCCATTCCCGAGGGTATTCTCCTCAACAGTAATCTCACAAGATAGACAAATAAGAAGGGTCCCATTTTAGTCAGCCATTTCCCAGCTGTGATCGAAAGACCTACTGAGCACTGTCATGGAGGAGGAAACGTTTATTTGCGGGCTCAGGGTTTCAGGGGTCTCATTCCACAGAAGGTCAACTCCATTCCTTGGAGCATGATGGGAGGCAGAACATCATGACAGATGGATGTGGCAGAAGAAAGCAACTGGGAACATGGCACCAGGAAACAGAGATGCCATTCTCCAGTGATAAAATATGTTGTCCCAAAGGCATGCCTCCAATGACCCACCTCTTCCATACATACCGTACCTGCTTCCAGTTACCATTCAGTAAATCCCTATCAGGGGATTCAATCACTGATTGGGTTAAGGTTCCCATAACCCATCTCTAAAAACATTCATCTCTAAAAACATTCTTGCATTCTCTCCCACGTAAGCTTTTGGGAGACACCTCATATCCAAACCACAACAAGTTCCATAGTCAATTCGGTTTGAGCAAGTCCCAGTCAAATGAAAATCCCTTAAAATCCTCTTTCTCCTAGAATATTTTTCAAGATGTCTATTCTGTTAGCTCATTATCAAGCTGTAAGAGAAAGACATATTATGCAGAATTTCCTAAATATAACTGACCACAGCTCACATTTCATGTAGACCCATGAAAGAGACTAATGAGAATTCAGAAACTATACAGGAGCCACACTTATTTAAAGGTATTTTCCTGTGCCTAGTTCTGTCATTTCAGCTCACACATGGCCCACTAATAAATGAGACAAAGAGTGATAAACAGAGAAAAGAGAGACAGAGGCAAGTTCAACAGCAAACACAGGGGGAGCCTGAAAAATGGCTACCTGGACCATGGAATAATAAATACTGAGGCATAAACTAAGGAAATTCCCTGAAATACTGAACTTCCTAACCCAATGCAGTAGAGGATTAAATAAGGAGAATCATAAGTTGAAGCTGAAATTAAGAAGTTATTTTGCAAGTAACTCCCCAAATCTTCCATGTATTAACCTGAGTGTTAAAGTCCTCAAATATTTAAGAGGTGAAATTTATATTTTTACATAAAATAGGTTTTTGGTGATTTGCCTGGCTGGCTTCCATGTATCACAGTCAATGTATCCAGAACACTATATATTCTAGATGGATACACATTAGGAACTTTCTTCCCATTCCAATAAAGAGGATGCTGGGAGTTTCTGTACCAGAGAGATTTAAAGGAGAGAAAAGAAATAGACTTTCTCTTAAACTTGCCTTCTTTCTATTTTTTTGTAAATCTTTCTGACTGTCCCTTCTGAGTGATGGTGGCACTAAAGAACTTGCTAAAGGCTTTAGATTTAAGATGGTTTGAAACCTTTCTGCTCAAATCTTGACAGGACAAAAATAAAGAGGGGGTGTACAGTGGGCGGGAGGTGTTGCTGAACCACATGCCCATAAATCCTCTTGACCTGAACTTACAATACATCTGATCCAGCCGCTTGAGGTCTCTACCTTTTGTGTATAAAGGTCTCCCTGGCCAGCTTTATTTGAGTTCTTCAGCTTGAAAACGGATTCTGAGAAGAATAGTGTACAAAGCTCTGGGAATCAATGTTGTAAAAGTGAAAAAATAAGGGGGAAAAATGAAAAGCTTATAAAAGAAATAAAAAAAAAAAAACCCTGCTATATACCTAGGTGAACACTTTGTGGTTCCAATGGAAAGTTGAACTATTGCATGTGGGTGGGTGTGAACAGATTTTATTGTATATGTTTAAGATACACAATGTGACATTGTGAGATAAATATAGAGAATGAATACACACACACACACACACACACACACACACACGGTCACAAAAGTGAATGATATTAACACATCCAGCATCTCACATAGGTCCCCATTTTTTTTTCCCCATTGGGCCAATAGCAACTAAAGTCTGTTCATTTAACAAAAATCCTGAGCATAACACAAAATTCTGTTAATACAGTCTTCATGTTGTACATGAGATCTTTAAAATCATTTACCCTCCATACCTGCTATCATGTATCCTCTCACCTGCTTTTTGTTGGTGCTGGAAGTGGAAAACTACCAAAAAAAAAAAAAACCAAGAAAAATCAGCTTCTCTTCATCTCCTGGTGAGTCTACCATCTAAATTCCATTAGTGATGTCTGGAATTCATAAGTCTGCTGGATTCCATATGGCAGCCCATACCCACTTGTGGCTTCTAAACGTGTGGAATTTGGAGGTGGCCAGTCCATGGAGAGACATGCTGTCAGCATGAAATATGAACTGAATTTCAAAGACTTAGTACAAGAACAGAGTGCAATGTATCTCAGTAATAACTTTTTATATTCAATTTCTGTTGGCATCGTATTTTGAGTACATTAAGGTAAATATAATGGATTAAAAATCAGTTCAATTTTAATTGCTTTCATGATGATCAATTATTAGTGTGTGCATAAGCTATATTTTTATGGCATCATATAAATTAAATAGAAAATAAAATTAATTGTAAAATTCAAATAAGACGACCTGTTTTTTTTATCTCTTTTAATGTTCCTTATAAAAATTTAGAAGTAGCAAATTATATATATATATAATATACATATATTATATATATAATATACATATATATATATACACATACATATAAAATGCAGAAGTAGAATGTGTGACTAACATCATCTTGGCTCTCAGGTATAGCTGCTCTAAGTGATGAGATTGGGTAAAAAAAAACAGTATATTCAGAAGATATTTCTAAGCAGAGAGCTGACAAATACTTCAAGTAGCCTTCATGCCCCCTCTCTATGATTAAGCAGTCTGAGCATTTAAAGCCCTTTGGGTTTATTTTTTTTCCTTGCCTGCTTATTATACAATAAACAGTAGTTAAGATTCTAATAAAATTATTTCCATTTCTTGGGTGTTTATAACAAAATAGCCTTGAACACCAAAAAGAAAAACAATGAGATTACTTATCACAAAAAAATTGTGGTTCGGATATTGGAGCTATCAGAGCCTGGATCCTGGAGAAGCAATAATTAAACTCAGTGAATAAGAGCACCTTGCTTATAAGACTGATGTGAAAACCTCAGGAGCAAACGTCTGGAAAGTTTTAGACCAAGCAGTGCTTGTTAAGATATGTCTACAACATGGTCACCGTCACTGCCCCACCCCAACTGTAGTACCCACCCAATGCCTTCTCTTGGGCTGTCTGAAAGTGCACAGGTTTTACCTTGGTGGCTACCTCCAATTTACCGAATGTCCCTTTCAGAAAGTGTCATCTCTTTGACCAGTCCTCAGCACAATTCCATCCGCTATCAACATATCACATGTCAGGGACAGAACATCAAACGGTGTCAAGGCAAGGTCACATCTAAAGATACCTGTGAGGACTGTCAGATACCACACAGGGCCAAGGCAGGTTTTAGCTCACAAAAACCTGCTCCCTGCCTTTGCACTACCAGCCAGGGACATCTCCCTGGAGCACACCCTGAATAGGGGGACCTCCTCAAATGTGCCTCTTATCAACACAGGACGTGCGCATGAAAGATCAGCCAGATGAAAACTAAATGTTTTACTACTAAAGGCTGAAACACCCTTCTCCAAAATAGAATCTTTATTTCAATAAAGTTGCTGACTCAATTTCAACTCATTCCTTGGCCATTTGACAGAAGTCAATACAGAGCAAACCGCGCAGAACCAGATAGCAAACACCAGAGAGCCACAGGACCCTCTCTGACACCTGCAAGAAAAGATCCCATGAAGAGACAGGTGCAGGTCAACAACCAGCCTGGTCATCATCTCCACTGTCAAAGGGCTCTGTGAACCCAGGCTGGCCAAGGTGGCCTGCAACAATTTCAGAAAGTGACCCAAAAAGTATACAACGTATGAGAAGAAAAAAATTGAATACCGCAAACGTTATTTTTAATAGAATGGCCCAGTCCCCCAACTTAATAACAAGCATCTAGTTCACAAAGACACTCAACAACTATTTCTTTTTTAACACGTCAAGATGTTTTTACAGTCTTCAGGCCACGTGAAATGGTGAATCCTTTAAGATGGGTGTCTGCAGACCCTCGTGTGTGTGTTCTGCACTACAGCCAAGCATATAGGCGACAGCACCTTTCCAAAAACAGATTCTGAAATCTAAAACATCTGGCCTCTGAGGTTTCAGATAAGGGCTTCTAGATCGGAACCATATGGTGATGTGTACATGGTATATATTAAGAAAAATATCTCCACTGCTTTTCACTTGATAAGATGCTCTCAACAGAGCTGAAATAAGCCACCGGTGGATTTTGCTGGAAAGGGCACAATCATTTTGGATCATTGAGGCTTACTGAAGACATAAGCGCCAGTAAGTCTGAATCAACAACTCCTGCAATCTCTTATTATAATCAATAAGATTTTAATTACCTCAGTCAACACACACCCATAGGACCTCTACTTTAATGGAGCTCAGAGGTCTTACCTGGAGGTTTCTCCTTGAATTAAATCCAACTGCAGTTATTAGTGGAAACATGGCCTAATTCAATTCCAATTAGCACTATATGAACCCGTGTTGAGATCACCAACCACAAAACATGGATAGAGCAAGGAACTGGTAGGAGACTCACATGGGCAAAAGAGCTATCAGAGATGACTGTGGTGGGAGAGATCACAGAAAAGTCCAGCAGTCATGGAAGAACTGGAACATTTCATTTCCAGTTACCATTATAACACCACTATCTTATTCTAAGCTTTATGATCTTAAAGGACACTAAATCACATTTACAATTCCCTTTGGCCATGCGAAGGAACATATTCACAGGTTCTAGGAATTAACGAGTAGATATTTTGGATTTTTACCAAAACCCACCAGGCATGGTCAGCCCCAGGGCCTTTGGACATCCCTGTCCTACCAAAAGGCTCCAATCCATCTCTTCCATCTGTGTAAATATTATTAACTCGACAACAATCTTTTTTTATTTTTTATTTATTTTATTTTTTTTTATTAGTTGTTCAAAACATTACAAAGCTCTTGACATATGAAACAATCTTTCATCTGTGGCAAAATGTCCCTCTGCTTCTAAGACTAGTCAACCTGGAACTAGATAGCCATTGACATGACTGTTCAATTTCTATGGCATCACTATGTATAAACAGCCTAAAGGCATGGTCTGTGACTTTCTGGTTTACCCTTCTGTCCCCACCCCTCCACAACAAAAGACTCAGGAAAAGCTCACCTTCAGGCAGAGAATCAAGCTCAAAAAAGTAAGGATATTGAGGCTGTTTCAGGACCCAAATAGGGTCTAGTCTCTGAGGCTCGGCATTGCAACTACTGAGGCTTTCTTTTCTGACTTTAACTGAGCCATCCAGAACACTGGCAAAGGAAGAGTTTTTGTTTTCTTTCGTCTTTATGGGACTGTCTTTGGTTAATTATCAAACTGAAAGTTTCTAAGTGTTGCCCCTGCAAAACCAACTCCAGGATTTCAGCCAGGAAAATGTGGAGTGCTCCAATTTCTGAATGCCCACGTTGTAGATGACCTGAGAGCATTCCTGGAAAGCATCAAAACCTACAAGGCAGGCTTGTTGCCACTTACCCCCAGGGAGCAGCTCCAGCTTCATGTGGGGCACAAGCTTCAAATTCAGCCTGCAGGGGCTGAAGGACTGAGCCAGCTATTAAAATTCCCAAGGTTGTGACTGTATGAACAGTAGAGTCTAACAGGCAGGACCAGTCATTCTAATAGGGCACAAGGCAAAGAACGATTCCTCTTAACCACCACAAGAGAAAAGTCCTCTTTTTTTTTTTTTTTGTACTGGGGATTGAACTCAGGGGCACTTGACCACTGAGCCACATCCCCAGCCCAATTTTGTATTTTTTTTAGAAACAGAGTCTCACTGAGTTGCTTAGGGCCTTGCTGTGGCTGAGACTGGCTTTGAACTCCTGCCTCAGCCTCCCAGGCTGCTGGGATTACAGGCATGTGCCACTGCACCCATCAAGTCTTCAGTCTCCAAATGTGTTTAAAAGACTCAGTTCCACTCAACACCCTGCTCTCTCTGATCCTGTGGCTCATAGTGGTAACATGAGTAACATCTGGGTACCATATGCAGTGGATACTGGAAAGTTGTGGAGCATCCCTGTCTTCTACACACTAGAATCTAATAGCATATCCCTGCTAACATGGTGTGATAAAAAATGTCTCCAGACAGTGCTTCCTGGACTTTGGCCAGGGTGACAGGGGATAGGACATCACCCTCAGTTGAGAGCCACCACTGAATTATTCTACCAGTCCCAGTGCAATCTCCTGCAATGATTGTCCCCTAGCCCTCATGCACAGTACATACAGGAAAAATACTATCCTCAATGCTGCTAAATTATTCCATCACACATTAATTATTTTTTTTTAAACTTTCACTCTAGTTTATTGAAGTATGATGTAGTTACATGAAAAGAAATAATCCACCCGGAGATGTTCAAACAGTATAAAAATTTCAGAAAGAGCTAGCATTAATAAAGAGCTAAAATAAAGCAACCTAACATAAAAAATTGCAGACATGTTTTGGACAAAAGTGAGCAACTGGGTTGTGCATATTTTAAAGTTAAATTTGCTTCCATTACCTCTCATCTCTGAAACTCGAGTTCCTCCAAAGATACCACTAAGAAATTGAACATGATTATCACATTTGCAGAAAGCAAGCATGCAACCTGATGGGCTTGGAGGAGAAACCCAATTAATATGGGCATCCTTACCTACCATCTGATAAAAAGAAAAAAAAAAAAAAACCTTAAGCGACTTGGTCAAAACAATCAGTCGTAGATGCCACCATGGATTAGCTTCTGAATGCAATGGTTTTAAATAATGGAAAACTGAGACACTTATTTTAAAATAAGTAATAAGGTTTCATGAAAGTATGCATCTATTCTGTGCATTTTTCCACAATAAAATATAAGGAGGAGACGGGCTGTCTAGGTATTAGAGGAGGTGGTGACAAATGAAGTTGGGGTTCCCAGTTCCTAGCTCCACAGACTTTTTCCTTGCCAAGGTAGCTGCCTGATTAAGTTTTTTCAAGCTTTGAAGCACAGGTCTTTTGTCCAGAAAAACAAGAATGGAACAAATGGTAACTCAATTCAAAGAAAAAGAGGCTTCTGAGCAGAGCTGGCTGGACCCAGACTGCCCCTTCCACTCTCACTGCCAACGGGAACCCGACAGCAAGACCAGAAGGGAAACCCCACACTTAGAAAAGCATGATGTCATTTGGCTTCTCGAAATCAAGTTTTCCAAGTATAAATAAAGCAAGACTTCTAAGAAATGATTCATCCCATTCAAAGGGAGGAGAGAAGTAGAATCCCTCCACAGGAGACATATATAATTAGTGTGACTAGGACAGGAAGTCCAGAGAGAGAGAACTCTCAGTGCAGGGAGAGGATCTGGGTACTGAGAATCTGTAAGCTCAATGAGAAAGAGTATGAACTGTTTTCCCAGAGTAGCAATCGATTGTTTCTTCAAGGAACAGTGGGTGGGAAGACCTCTTTGTGCGTCAGTACAAGCATGTGGTCTTAAGATATGCATATTTCGGTTTCCATCCAGGATTCCTTATCCCTTCTCCAAGGTAGACCACAGAAACTAGAATCCCTTCCCCAAGTTGAGTCAGAGAAACTCTACCTTTCTGCCTTGGAGCTGCCCATGAAGAAATTTTGTAACCTGTTATGATGGTTTGGATACAAGGTGTCCCCCCAAAAGCTGGCATGTTAATGCAGGAATACTTGGAGGTAAAATGATTGGATTATGAGAACTGTAACCTGACCATTCAGCTCACCCTGGTTTGAAGAGACTCACTGGGTGGTGACTCTAGGCAGGTGAAGTGTGGCTGGCAGAAATGGGTCACTGTAGACATTTCCTGGAAGGGTGCATCTTCCCTGAGGCCCCTTCCCCTCTTCCCTCTATTCTCTGCTTGCTGGTTGCCATGAGGTAAGCAGCTGTCCTTCTCTGAACCCATCCACCTTGATATGCTGCCTCACATGGGACCCAAGAGACATTGGTTCCGCTGTCTATGGACTGAGACCTCAGAAATCATGAGCCCCCCAATAAATATCCCCTCCTTTAAGGTGGTCTTGTCAGGTAGTTTGGTGACAGAAATGAAAAGCTAATAAACCTGCCTTGTATGCTAATAGATCCTAAGACACCTCTTCTGTTCCCAGGCAGAAAGAATATTGCACAGAGAGGCAGAGGAGCACAGAGACAGGATCAGCAACGGTTCACATTCCTTTTGTCCAGTTACCTTTCCTTAGGGCTGTCCGTGTTTAAATGGATCCTCTATTAAATCCCAAGGGATAGGGTTTGCAGAGTGCTAGGATTTGGATCTAAATTGTCTGCCAAAGCTCATGTGTTAAAAGCTTGGTCCCCATGGCAGCAGTATTTGGAGGTGGGCCCTTGGGGAGGAGACCGGATCATGAAGGTTCTGACCTCATTCATGGATTAATCCATGTATGCATTCATAACTTCATGACCTGGTGGGAGGTAGTGGAAACTATGGAGGTGGTGCCTTCTTGGAGGGAGCACACCACTGCAGATGTACCCTTTCATTCCAGGTCCCTTCTTCTAACTCTTTCCTTTAGTTTCCTAGTGACCATGAGATAAGCTCCAATAGGCACTTCCCTGCCATGATTCTCTGCCTCACCACAGGCCCAGAAAAAATGCAGGCAAGTGATCATGGACAAAAAACCAGGAACCTTTTCTTGTCTTAAGTTGATTTTCTCAGGTATTTTGTCAGAGTGACAGAAAACTGACCATGGAGATCTCTAGGACAGATGGATTCCTGGCATCTTACAAGAAAGTGAACAAGGACTAAACCATGTGCAGAAAGGGTGCCACACCCCAGCCCCATGGAGACAGAAGCTCTTGTGCTCAGGACCCTTCTAGACAGTGCCCTCTGTATCTCTTCATCTGCCTGCTTGTGTGCATCCCTTAAGATATTCTTCATAATAAACAAGGAAACATTTCTATTTTCCTGAGTTCTGTGAGCCACTCAAGCAAATTAATGGGATGCAAAGAGTGGGTTAAAGGGAGCCCCAATTTGGGTTGGACAGATGTTCCAGAGACCTAGACTCCAGACTGGGTCTGAAGCTCTATCAGGTAGAAGGTGTCAGAACTGAATTGAGAGAGAATGCCGATCTAGAATCTGCTGCAAAAATGATTATGTAATTTTTTGGGATCACAGATTTGGGGAATCACAGAACTGACCTGGAATTTTTTTCCCCTATTATCTTTGAAAGTTTCTATAAACAAAGAGATTTTCCCCATCTTATAGGGCACGTTCACCTAAGATCCAAGGATACAGAGAAGGTCCAAACACAAGACATGAGGTGCTGGGCTGAATAATAAAACTCGAGAAATTACACGTAAGTCTATGTGGTTAGGCTTTGGATCTGGAATGTGCCCCAAAGGCTCACAGCAACTAGAAGCAAATGAACACCTCTGTGTGGATACACACATGTGTTTTCTTTGTGAAGGGAGCCTCAAGTATTTGAGGGAGATGTAGAAGGGCCGAGGAGGCCAGGGCAAGATGGTGAGTGAGGAGGCCGGGGCAGGGCCAGAACAGAGGAGCACAGAGAGGGTCTTCTAATGAGGCCAAACTCCTGCTTGACCAAAGTGCTCTTGGACACAAGCAGGGACCCAATCAGACAGACACTTCCATACTCGTGCTCCTAAGCAGGGGATCCAAGAGAAAAACTAAAACAGATGTGGACAGGGGGGCACACGAGGACAGGGGAAGAGATAAGGGAAGGAGGAAATTTCAGAGACCATAAAAAGAACAGGCCAGAACTCCCCCACTGGATTCCAAGCTCCGAGGCCGCTTCTCTTGGGAGAGGCCTATCCCTGTCAATTTTGCAATAAACCTACTTCTTGCTTGCTATCTGTGTCTGTTCTTCAATTCTTTGTTGAACAGGGACAATAAACCCAGAACCTCTAGGTGGTACCATAGTCACTGGATTCACAGAGCAGGACAAGAAATGTTAAAGGTTGGAAATAGTCCTTGGCCACTTGGCTCCTTGGATGATAACATGCTACCAGTTCAGAGTCACTCCATGGTTGGGTAGAATCACAGACAGGAAATACATGCATTTTAGACCTTCCATACACTTGTAAGAATGACCACATCAGGAGCCAACCAACATGTTTTTCACAGCAGAAGAATATTCACAACAATGAGTCAGCCACAGAAGGGAAGTCACATCCCTAGCTAACGTTAATAACGGAGTTGGTGACCAGATCCCTCTCCTCTCTGCACATCAGCACCGAGGGTCTGTAAAAAGGTGTAAGGTATGTCAGGACTAAAGCAAAATGTCACCATCCATCCAGGCAAAGTTAACTGGGATGCAGGCCACTAGCAGAGCATCTTTCTCAACAGCAACCAGGAGCAGAAAACCCTCCAAACAACTTCACAACTGAAAGAAGGTTTTGAGACCCTTCTTCATATGTCACTAGTTTTCCAAAGAGTGACAATGAAAGTCACCCAAGTGTCACACAAAATGTTGGCTTCAGAGAGCAACGAACATTTCAGAAATGAACTGTGAAAAGAGACTGTCAAATCAACAAATGATCAATTGCATTGACCAGGGGAGAGTCCATCAAACCAGGATGCCTGCAATTGCCCTATTTCTCCCCTTGAACAAAGGAGGAGAGGCTTTGTAGGAAGCATCCAGATAACATGCTATAGATATGGGCTTTTTTCTTTTTTTTTTTTTTGGTACTAGGGATTGAACCCAGGGGCACATAACTACTGAGCCACATCCCCAGCCCTGTTTTGATATTTTTGTTTAGAGACAGGGTCTTGCTGAGCAAATTTCCTTGCAAAGTTGCTGAGGCTGGCCTTGAACTTGTGGTCCTCCTGCCTCAGCCTCCCAAGCCACTGAAATTACAGGCATGCATCACGATGTCCAGCCTATGGAGGATTTTGTGGCAGAAATGTTTCTTTTTATCCAGTCTGATTTGTACAAAAAATGAATGTAAGGAAAGAGCATGTGATTAACATCAACATTCAAAGGACAGCCATGCTTGCAGATCTCTAGAGATCTTCTCTCACCTCCACAGGAAACCTCCTGCCATTGACGCTGTGTTCGGAGCCCATGGAGCCATTGCTGTGGCCCCAGTGAAACTCCACCTTCTCGGCTTTGAATCTGCCAGGCAGGCCAGCACCACTCACAAAATAGTCGTCTTTGAGAAGGATGGCCACTAAAAGAGAAGGGGAACACACTGTGAGTTTCACACCCTGAGGAAGGATTGCTTCTGTTGCTTCTAATAAAGTTCATGATTATCATGGTGGGAATTATCTCCTCACCAACCTATTAAACAACAAGTCAAAACCACCGGCATGAAGAAATTAGAACATTCTAGCAGCAGAATACGCTTAGATCACCCGTAGGTTCTCCATCATGACAATTCCCAGAGAGAGAAATCTCAGAATTTTTTATCCATTTAACATATGAGAGAGAGAGAGAGAATATATGACAAACTAAGTTGGTCTGCAACAGTGTCTCCTAAATTAGCATGACAATCAAAACTATCAGGAGAGTGAGATGTTTCTTTTTAAGCACTGTTTCCTGGGGCTACCCCAAGACTCAAGATTTGAAAATGAGACAGGAAATGTATACATTGAGCCAGATGTATGAAGCATGTTTCTTTGATCAGAAAACACAGGCAAGATATCAGGGAGGGAATTTGTAAGTTTTCCCAATATTAATGCAAAAATTAGAAGACAATTAGGACTGGCAATGGCAGTCTTGACATTTGATAAACATGCCCAGGAAACTGCAGTGGAAAAATCTACTTATTAAGTCACTCGAGCATTGCAAATTAGAACTTCTCTACTCTTAATTCTAAACACATGAATACTTCCCTTAGTCCACGAGGGAAAACAAAATCGTGAGAGCATGCACAACATTGGGGATCTCTACCTGATCACAGCCTTCATTGCAAAAACACATCTTTCCTTCTTGAACAAGGAGAAAGAAAATTGGAGAACAACTTAGATTAAGGCTCTTGGAGAAATTTATTTTGGCAAAAGAATCTTAATATCTAAATGCGTACATATTAGTTTCTATTTTTAAAGGGATACATTTTCTTTTTCCTAAAGTGGATCCATTAGTTCATTTAACACATCCTTACTAAGTACATGTAAGATGCCAACCAATATACCAAATGGCTTATGACCAAAAACCAAGCTTGTGTGGGCCATGGGAAAGCTCTCAGATCCTCATTGTCTCCTCTTGCTGAAGAGATCCCAGTTAGAGCTTCAGAGAGAAACCCTGCATGCAAATGAGGTCTCCATAAAAGATAGGGACTAGACTAATGACCCATTTGTAAAACAGGGCAATTAGTTTCAGTACTTCTTCTATATAAAGGAAGCATTAAACGCAAGAGAAGGAACCCTTGTCATATAAATCCCTTTTGATTGCATTCAAAAGGCAGTTTTTCTCCAACTTCTGAGAAAATATACAGGGAACGCTCAATTAGTGGGACAGCAAATTAAAGGATGAAATGAAGTAAAAGCAAGTGTTTCTTGTGCCAATTAAACATACTAGGGTATTATTCTAATTTTTTTATTGGTTGTTCAAAACATTACAAAGCTTTTGACATATCATGTTTCATACATTAGATTCAAGTTGGTTATGAACTCCCATTTTTACCTCAAATACAGATTGCAGAATCACATCTGTTACATATCCACATTTTTACATAATGCCCCATTAGTAACTGTTGTATTCTGGTCCCTTTCCTATCCTTTTTTTTTTTCCTGTTTGGGGCATGTTTTAGAACAGGAGTTGGCACACTTTTCCCGTTAAGAGGCATTTGGTAAATATTTTAGGCTTAACAGAGTAGTCGCCCTCTCTGGTGCACTTATGAGGTCTCGGCTTTATGCCACAGAAGCAGCCAAAGGCATACCCAATGACATAACTGAGGCCAGCCTCCTGTGAAGCCTCGCTTAACCACATGGAAATCTGAATTTGATATGATTTTCACAGAGTGGTTCCTCCTTTTGATTTACTAACCACTTAAAAAGATAAACAAGCCAGGTGTGGTGGTGCACGTCTGTAATCCCAGCAGCTCTGGAGGCTGAGGCAGGAGGATCTTGACTTCAAAGTCAGCCTCAGCAAACTTGAGGTGCTAAGCAACTCAGTGAGTCCCTGTCTCTAAATAAAATACAAAATAGGGCTGGGGATGGGGCTCAGTGGTGCAATGCCCAAGTTCAATCCCTGATACACCAGAAACAAAACAGCCAGGCATGGGGTGGGGCTGTAGCTCAGTGGTAGAGCACTTGCCTGGCATGTGTGAAGCACTGGGTTCGATACACAGCACAACGTAAAATTAAAATAAAGGTATGTGTTCACCCACAGCTAAAAAATAAATTAAAAAAAAAAAAACACAGCAAGGCATGATGGTGCATACCTGTAATCCAGG
Source organism: Ictidomys tridecemlineatus (assembly GCF_052094955.1). Lineage (NCBI taxonomy): Eukaryota > Metazoa > Chordata > Mammalia > Rodentia > Sciuridae > Ictidomys > Ictidomys tridecemlineatus. The sequence continues at coordinate 70,984,558 of NC_135489.1, read as the reverse complement.
CAACTTTGGAGGCTGAGGCAAGAGGATCAAAAGTTGGATATCAGCCTCTGCAACTTAGTGAGGCCCTCAGCAGCTTAGCATGACACTGTCTCAAATTAAAACATTAAAAGGTAAACAAAAGCAAAGAGATTGTCCTTCCATGACCTGGAAAATGTAATATCTTGGAAGATAAAATATTAGCTAAGATAATATCTAAACTGACATATACACAAAGATGTAGCTTCCAAAATATCAGATAATACATTGCACATACCTTTCAATCCAATGTCAAACACCCAGGTATTAACTCAGTAGAGTCCTAAATACTGTTGCTAATTCTCATGCTGCTATAAATTCAATATATAAAATTTTACATCCAGAGAATGAAGGCAAAGATTCTGAGTGCATCTGTTACAATACGCCCAGGGAGTCAGCATCATCCTATAAATACTTGATTTTATCCTAAATCATTTATGTCTCTGTCAGGGGTCATTTTACTTGTTTTATATGAATAATTAAAGGCATAATTAGGGAACTGTACAATCTGAAACATTAATCTCATTTTTCATTTTATTGTATTTCTCACCAGAGCACACAGCGTGCCTCACGCACATTCGCCCCTTTCAAGAATGGATTCTATTTTTGTTGACTTATAAAACTGGGGAGGGGGAATCATCCTGGTTATCCTGTAACAATTTTCTAATGACCCCTGAGGATGGCCATCATTTCAAAACAGAAGGGAGCAAAGGTAGTTACCGGAGAACACAGTATGTCCTATGAGCTTCAGCTCTGAGAGGACTGGCATCTCATCCTGCCACTTGGCAGGGGCGTGACCTCAGGCAGGTATCCTACCCCACTGATCAAATGGCAGTACCAACACTGCCTGCCTGCGCTTCGAGGCTCCTTTGACACGTAGAGGCAATCACATTCCCAAAGAGCTGAGTATAGTGCCAGGAATCTGGAAGGTATGTGAGCAATGGGGGATCTGTCAACTATTTCTAGAATCAAGCCTGGAACGTGGGTACAGCACAGGGAGTGGGGTGGCCACACAGGTGGAACTGTCCCTTTAGATAGAGTTCAGCATGAAAGCAACATGGTCTTGGAAGAAAATAAGAATCACATTAGCTGCAGTGGCACATGCCTGCAATCCCAGCAGCTGGGGAGGCTGAGGCAGGAGGATCGAAAGTTCAAAGCCAGGCTCAGCAAAAGCGAGGCCCTAAGCAACAACTCAGTGAGACCCTGTCTCTAAATAAAATACAAAATAAGGCTGGGGATGGAGCTCAGTGGTTTAGTGGCCCTGAGATCAATCCCCAGTACCACCATCCCCTTCTCTCCTTCCCACCCAAAAAAGAAAGAAAATAAGAGGCATCATGACATAGGACCATCACTAAGGCCACGTATAGCCCAAATACTCTCTTGGAGCAGATCTTAAGGGGTGATTGATACTTCTAGTTCACTAAAACACAGCTGTTAAAAAGATATTTGCTCTTATGGATTCTTTCTATCCCTTGGATCACGTAAAGGAAAAGAAAATCTCCTGTTTGGTGCTGTACAAATCCTTGGCACACACACTCCCTTCCCCTTTGCCCTGAAAGTATTAAACTAGATTTTGATAACATGGGAAGCTGATTTATTTTCCATAAACCATGCACATAAAATTTCTCACAGTAATTCTATCTATGTCAAAGAGCATGGGGTTTTTTTCCTATGGATGATGCTCATAAAAAGCTTTCTTTTAAAATCCAATTGACTTCATGAAAACAAAATAAGCAAACTGAAAAATAAAAGTGAGTATATAACATTACAAGAATAATAAACAAAAGCAGATTTTAAAACAAGGGCCTTAACAGCTGAACGTAGATATGCAAGAGGGTCCAAGATTGGCCTCACAGCCTGTGATCGAGCTCCCCTGTCATGGTTTAGATAGGAGGTATCCCCCAAAAGCTCATGTGAGAGATAGTGCAAGAAAGTCCAAGGGTGAAATGACTGGGTTATAAGAGGTGTAACCTCATCCATAGATTAATCCCCTCGGGGGTTAGCTGGGTGGGAACCATAGGCAGCTATAGTGTGGTTAGAGGAGGTGGGTCCCTGGGGGCCTGTTTTGGGGGTATATACTTTGTTCCTAGTGCTATGTCCTGAGCTGCGTTTCTCCTTCTGTCATGATGTTGTGCCTTATCTCAGGCCCAGAGCAATGGAGCTGGCCAACTATGAAATGAGACCTCCAAAACAATGAGCCCCAAATAAACTTTCCCTCTTCTAAATGTTCTCATCAGGACTATTGGTGGTAAATTTATGGGTGATAAAATGAGCTCACTAATATACCCCCCCACACACACATAAACTTCATAAACTTAGAGCCTGATCTCCAACATGAGGGAATTAGGAGGGAGTGGGGCTCATGGGAAAGGGATCAGGTCATGAGGGTGGGGTCTTCATGAATGAGATTAGTGCCTTTCACAAGGACCTGAAAGAGGACCTCCCTATCGAAGACACAGAGAGAAGGTGCCCTCTTCTCAGCAGGTCCTGACCAGACAGAGTCTACCACTGCCTGGACCTGGGATCTCCAGTCTCCAGAACTCTGAGGATTATTTCTGGTGGAAGCCAACTCACTGAAATGGCATTTTGATATGGCAGCCTGAACTGACCAGGATGGATGGGGAGAGAGGAGGAGGAGGAGGAAACGTATACATGAGAGTGGATTGTCTAGAACGGGCCCCAGGGGCTAACATGGTTTATGGTAAAATGGAAGCAGTAGGATGGAGAAAGCAGAAGAAGATGGGAGCTTCAGGTCAGGGCCTCATAACCCAGAGGTCAAAAAACCCACGGTGGCAGCCACCTACAGCGCTCTGGATCCATGACCCCTGAAATGAGAAGTCACATTCTGAGCACAGCTGCACTTCAGGAATCCAGGAGTTGGAATTGGAAACCTACATTGCACATGGTCCATGTTTTAAGAAAAAATACATCTTTTGGTACCTCTGCTCTTTAAGACTGGAATAAGACAGCAAGGACTTCACAGATTCCGAAAGAGGATCACAAAGGTGGACACAGGAAGAATACTCAGAAAAGCCATTCACACTGAGGTCCCAGCCGACAGCCGGCTCCAGGGAAGTGCTGTTTGTCAAGTAATTAACCCAGGGAGAGGATCCATGGCTCTCCCCAGATTGTCCCCGGGTCTGGCGACCCCCATAATATAAGGAAGTCATAGGTTCTGCTCAGGAACGAGGGTCAGTGAGGGAGTCAGATTGCTGGGTGAAGACAGAATTGCATTGGTTTCCTTCTAGCTCTGAAAGGATGACCTTGGCCCTGGCATTGGGGCAGTTTTTCACAAGATATCCAGCAAGAGTTGATAAGTGAAGTTGAATGTGTATATATAATGCCAGGCTAAAGCAAATGTTCACACCAGAAATCTATGTAAATAGCAGTTGGTGCTAAAATTTAAAAGAAAAATAAATGGGAGGCATGCCAACTGCTCGCTATCTGAACCCCCTCTCCCATTTGCAGCTCTGTTCAGCCAGCAAAGCCTGCGAAACTGGATCTGAACACAGGACCACAGACCACCCTTTACCATACTGACTTCTGTATTGTCCTGGGACTCTTGGTGAAAAGGAAGGGCCAGGGTCTGAAAGCCAGGAGGCCTGGGATCTAGTTCCAGCCTCCCACTGAGGCAGGGTCTCACTGAGTTGCTAAGTGCCTCACTAAGTGGCTGAGGCTGGCTTTGAACTTGCAATTCTCCTGCCTCAGTCTCCTGAGCCTGAGGGATTACAGGCGTGTGCCATTGTGCAGACTCAAAAAATAGTTACAGAATAATTGCTGGGGAAGAGAAGTCAGGAAAATCAGACATAGTTCCTGCCCTCGTGGAGCTGAAGGTCAACTGGAATGACAGGCACTGAGGACTATACAGATGGCAGAAGCAAAGCTACTAGCAAATGGGCATCTAATTCAGGGTATGTCAAGATTTGATAGGAGTTGCATGACCAGGAGAGCTCCCTGAGGAAATGCTCACAAGAAGGGACCAAGTCAAGGGAGAGAGAGTTTATGCAAAGGTCCTGTGGTAGTGGAAGTGGTGGGAGTAGGACTAAGGAGGAGGTAGCCAGAGTGACTTCTACCCAGAAAGCAGGATGTAGTTAGAGGCAGAGATAGTAAGCCACCTGTCTCTGGCCCAAGAATAATGGGAAGTCATTGATATGGTTACCAAAGAGAAAAGAAAAGAGAGATGAGCAAGATCAGATTAGAGAACTAGGTAGATTCCTATGGCTACATTATGGAGAAGGCTTGAGAGGAAACCAAAATTGGTCAGTAGAAAACAACAACAACAAAAAAAGGTTCCTGCAGTTATTCAGAAAAGACACTGGACATGCTATGTTGGAACAACAGACATCCAAGAGATGACAAGCCACGGATTATCCTAGGTCTCAGTTAACTCACTAGTAAATGCAGCACATATGAATAACATGGACTTGGTAACCCTCTGACCATGGAGGATATGACAGATAGGAGTCTCGCAGAAGATTCTGCACCATAAAAAAGAAAGGGGACTTCCAAAGTGACCTTGAATTTCAGGGCAAGTGGTTAGCTGTGCTTCTGTCTCTGCAGCTACTCTAACCTACAACCTGAATGCAAAGTATGGGGCCGAGGGGACAAGAAAAAAGGAAATGGAGCTTAGCAGACAAGAAACAGAGCTTGTGGTGCCTCTCACTCAACAGAAAGGCGGGGAAATCAGTCCTAACTGAATCCCAGGATTCAGTTAAGATGAGATAGTTAATACGCAGAAGAAAACAATGATTTGGAGCTTCTGGAACAAAATAATTTATAAAGTTAAGAGCCAAATCATGCCTAGTATTCCTCAAAAGAATAGACTCCTTTTGTATACCAGAGGATGACTTTTTATATCAGAGCATTAGAATTACATATAGTAATTGGGTTCATCCCGACAAAATCCTACATGCATAGAATTCAATTTCAGTTTACGAACCCCATTTGCCATCTGCCAGACCCCTGCTCTCCATCCCCAGACCCCCGTTATCCTTCCTCTACTCTACCAGTCTTCCTTTTGTCTGTCTGTCTGTATGTCTACCTAACCAGTACTGGGGATAAAATCCAGGGTGCTTAACCACTAAGTCATATCCTCAGCCCTGTTGATTTTTTATGTTAAGAAAGGGTCTCACTGAGTCGCTTAGGGCCTCACTAAGTTGTTAACATTGATCTCCAACTGGCAATCTTCCTGCCTCAGCCTCCTGAGCTGCTGGGATTACATGGATGCCACCAAGCCTGGCCTGTCTATATATTTTTGATTGGGTCTTTCTACTTATGCATAAAGGTAAAAATTCCCTGTGGTATATTTATAGATGCACACTTGATTTTCAAAGAATTCATTCTGCATAACCTCCCCTTTCCTATCTCACCTCTCCATCTTGATCACTTTCTTGTACACCAGTGATCTTCCCTGTGCCTGAATGTGACCCTAGCCTTCCATCAACCCTTTATTTTATTCTGGCTTCCACATAACAAGACAAAACATTCAACCTTTGAGTTTCTGAGTCTGGTTTATTTAATTTAGCATGATATTCTGTTTCCATTCATTTATCAGCAAATGCCATAATTTTATTCTTTAGGACTGAGTAGAACTCCACTGCATGTGTGTGTGCGCATGTCTGTGTGTGTCACAATTTCTTAATCCATGAATTGACTTATAAAAATTTAATCTTAAACTTTCTCTTTTGGGCCACCTTGAGCTAAGCAGAGATGACCCAGTGTAATACATACACAGGGTCAGGGATGCCCAGTACAAATGATGCTGAATCAGAGATTTTTCCAAAAATCCATTTTTGTTTGTTTCTATATGGATTGATGGCTAAGGAGCTTGGCAGCCTACTTAGCCATCAATCTGTAGTGACACCAACAGAACTTGGAGATAAAAAGAAATGAGGAATTATGAACCCCAAACTGGTCTTTCTTCCATATCCCACACTCATACTAATTAATGGTCATTAAAGAATTGAAGTGGGTTTGGAGATGTTGTCATAAAAATAAAGGTAAGGATTTGGCACAAAGCAAGTTGGAACTCCTAAGGATATACTCAAATGATCCAGGTCATGGTCAGCCAAAAGGATTATTAGGGTTAAGATAGATCTTAATGAGATGAATGGATATATATATTTATATACTATATAAATATTCCATTATAATATTCCATTGTATATAATGGAATATTACTCAGCCTTAAAACTTGAAATTATGGCATTTCCAGGTATATGGATGGAACTGAAGAATAGCATGCTGAGTAAAATAAGCCAATACCAAAAAACCAAAGGCCAAATGTTTTCCCAGATACGTGGATGCTGGTGCATAATGGGGGTGGGTGAGGGAAGAATGGAGGAACTATGGTTTGGGCAGAGGGGAGTGAGGGGAAAGGAGGGGAAAGAGAGTGGGAAACATGGTGGATGAGACTCACATTATTGTACATGTATGATGGAATGACTGGTACGACTTAGCATTGTGTACAGAGAAATGAAAAGCTGTGCTCCATTTGTGTACACATAAATAAATAAAAATTCTAATAAAAAAACCCCAGAAACAAAAAAAGATAGTTCTTATTGAAATGAGAATGAATTTAGGGTACTGTCAATACCAAAATCTCTGCTCCATAGATATTATGAATTAAAACAGTTTTCTCAGTTGTAGATGAACATAATACCTTCATTTTATTTATTTATTTATTTTTGTGGTGCCGAGGATCGAGCCTAGTGCCTCATTCATGCTAGGCAAGCACCCTACCACTGAGCTACAGCCCCAGCCCTAATACATATTTTTTTAAAAGAAACTTTGATTCTTGGGGCTGGGGGTGTAGTTTGGTGGTAGAGCTCTTGCCTGGAGTGTGCAAGGCCCTGGGTACCAACCCCCAATGGGGATTAGAGGCAGGTGGGTGTGGCTGGAGGAGGGGGCATTGGGGTCATGGCTTTGGGGTCTCTATTTGTCTCTGGAGAGTGGAGTCTCTCTCTGCTTCCTGATCACCATGTGAGCTGCTTCCCTCCACCACACTCTTCCTCGATGATGTCCTGCCTCCCCTCGAGCCCTGAGAGATGGAGCCTGCTGTCTGTGGACTGAGACCTCTGAAACCCTGAGCCCCCAAATGAACTTTTCCTCCTTACACTTGTGCTGTCCAGGTCCTTTACTCACAGTAGTAAAAAAAACTGACTAAAACACTTCCTTTCCGATCTACAGATGGCAAAGGCTCTTGCCTGCGAGTGACATTAGGGTGACCAGGCTGGTATGGTGGTGGGGTGGGGCTAAGCAACATAGGCCAGGAATTTGGGAGGGAGCTTATGTATCATGAAGAATGCACCTGAAAACCCAGTTAGGCGCCCACCGTGGCAGCCCAGTGCTGACACTCAAGAGCCAGGCTTGGATCGGTGTCTCTGCGAACCTTGGAAGAGAACAGCAACCTTTTGGGCTGCAAAGAGGCAATAGGTGAGCTCCAGCTCTGGAATGCAGGAACCCGACCACGAAGCAAGTTTTAGCATTAGACTCTCAATGCTCCGTGGGGCATTGTGTGGGAAAAAGAGTAAAGCCGCATGTTTCTCTGCCACTCAACCTGGGTCACACAGTCACTTGGGAAGACAGTGTATAGAAATAACCAGGAGTAAGATTCTGTGTTACTCCAGCAATTTGTTTGTTCATAAATGTGTATGTTCTTGTGCTGATACTCTCCCATAAAAGTTCCAAGGCCAGGTGAAATAAAGTGAGTACAGTGGTCTTCGGATGCTCATCTGAATTTTATGAGGAACATACTAGGAAATGGCTCCTGATCTAACTATCTACACCCATGCTCTTTGCCATCCATCCTTTTAAAATTAACACCTGTTTCTGGAAAAGAACTGTGGTCTCTGCACTCCAATAGGAAAGAATGTAGGCTGGGCTAGGGGGAGTGGCTCAGTGAGCACTTGTCTAGCCTGTGTGTGGCACTGGGTTCGATCCTCAGCACCACATAAAAATAAATAAAATAAAATAAAGGAATTGCATCCATCTACAAATAAAATAAAAAATAATAAATTAAAAATAAAAAAACAGAATGTAGGCTAACAAGAAATACAGCAAACCAACAGAATGTGGGGGAAGTACTTCATGGAGAACATTTCCTCTTTATCCTTAGTGCAGAATTTAAGAAAAAGTCATGGAAAGCCAGGTGTGGTGGCACATATCTATAATCCTAGCAGCTCAGAAGGCTGAGGCAAGAGGATTTCGAGTTCAAGGCCAGTCTCAGCAACTTAGCAAGGCCCTCAGCAACTCAGCAAGACCCTGTCTCTAAATAAAATATAAGAAAGAGCTGAGGATATGGCTCAGTGGTTAAGCGCCACTGGGTTCAGTCCCTGATATATATATATAAATGTGTGTGTGTGTGTGTATCAAAAAGCACACCTAATAGTTAAAATTTACGGACCATGGTTATTAACACACATCCAAAAAATGCCATCAAAGTCTTCAATTCCAAGCGTTTAACAAGAAGCTAATGCTAGCAACAGCAAGATCATCTTGAAATGCTCCTGATGAATGCATTATCTTTTGATCCCTCGAAAACGAAAGAGAGAGAAATAACTTTAGATGAAATGAAATGAGTACTGGCACAACGGACAGTTAGTTATGGCTCCTTGGGAAGAAATAGAGAGACGCTATCTGTCTTGTAAAGATATTTGAGACAACTTTCGAGAAGTGGGTGAGGTGAAACGAAGTCGCTCTATTGATTCTGCCGGATGGGAATATATAGCAGTCTCAGGGGTGAAGACAGATCTGAAGATTAAAACTGTTTTATGGGAAAGTTACTGTCTGTATGTAATAGGCTGCTTTACATATTAACTTTCTATATTCATATTTTAATATCCAAAGACAGAATCTATTTTACAGATAAGTGACCTGTAAATTTCCATCAGGAATAAATAAATAAATAAATAAATAAATACTCCCTCTTGAATTTACTTTCTGGAAAGATGAAGTTCACAAAAATACTTGGAGAGGAGAAAAAAAATCTGTGTTGCTTAAAAATTAATGATTTAAGCAAAAGAAGCATTTTCTATAACAAGGTATGAGAGGCAGATATAAAATGAATGATTGCAGCCAAGACAAGACCATGTGGCTCCTGTCAGATGCGTTATTTAAAAATTTAAACTTTTAATTTTTCTGGTAATTGTAGATTCATGTGCAGTTGTATGAAACACCTTGCTCCTATAGCTCTATTTCCTTAACTCATAACATCTTTCAAAACACATAATGATATGTGTGCTTAAAAAAAAGACTGCAATTATTCAGGTTGCCTTCATTTAATATATTAAATGAATTCTTGTTTCTCTTAAATACTTGAATATTGATGAGCTAATGTGGCATTTCAAGATATACAGAAGGAAAGCTTCCTAGCCTTCTGCTTATTAAAAAAAAAAAGCAAAAAAGAACAACAACAACAACAAAAACCCACAAGTTGATTTTTGCATCAAACTTTCTAAACGACTGCGAATTGACACTTTGTGAAATGAAGAAAACAATTTTATGTTATTGTTTTAAATTGCATATAACTGGCTGTCACTTTATAAAAACCCCTCCTCTAAAGCCATCTCAGAGGATTTATGACATGGGGGCCTAGGTAGTATGAATTTTCACAGGAATCAGTACAGTAGCAGGGATTTATTCCTGCGGCTCAGCGCTGAGCTTCTGAGCTTGCTGAGACAGATGTGCATGGATCTGGCTAGCTGGGCTTTCAAACCAGAAGCATGCACTGCCAGAGAGGCAGCAAGTTGTGGATCACTTGAGAAAGTCAGCTGAGCGACAGATATTGATAATCAGCTTCTGGAAGACCAAGGGTCATGAATCAACTTCCACTGAGTGAACCCTATGCGCTTCTCAAACCTTTCATTGGTGATACCCAGTTGTCATTGAAACGTGCTATCTTTGCAGAAGGCTGTCAAGCGTGGTAAGTCAAGTAGAAAACTGCATCAGAAAGCCCAGCACATTCCACTGACAGGCCCCCAGAATGGGCCACTGAGGTGGCTCGGAGCTCTGATCACACCCATGTGGCAAAGGTCTCCTCCGCTATGATCAGATGGTCAAAGAGTAGTGTTCCCACTGTAGTTCTTCAAGGGACAGCTACATCTGACATATAAGCCAGGAGCACAGGTAGATACTGTGAAATCTAATGAAAAGCACACAGCCAAGGCTGAGGAGCAGAGGTGAATGGATGACAGGTGGGTTCGGCAAACACTGCAGGTGCACAAAATTTTTCCACAGCAGCTACTGAAACTGATGAATGAAGGTAGAGGAGAGGGTAGCCAGCTGGTAGATGGGAAGAACTGTTTATGAAAAAGCCCAAACTCAGGAATCACTGTTCTGAATGGGAAGCAATTCTACGAACAAGCCAGGCTATGGTCCATGAACAATCTCAGGCCATGGCGGGCACACAGGAAGAAAATGGATCCCCCAAGCTGCATGGGCAGCCAGTCAGGTTAAGAGAAAAGTCAGCTCTGCAGCTCACACAACATGCTTCAAACCAAAGGGTTGAAAGTGAAGTAATTTAGCCCAGCATGGGGCCTCAGGCTGTCCAGGATTTAAAAGGGATTGCTCAGAGTGGTGCAAGTACAGGGAAAGGAAGAAAAGGAGGAAAAGAGAATGTGTTTTAACGGGTTAAAGTTGTAAGAAGTGAAATAAGAAGATGTAGAAAATATCTTTAGCCATCAACGTAACCCCAGGCAGCAGAAAGCAGGAGTATAATATCACATCTCAGTGTTTATTTTCAGATCGGACACTGGGGACACAGCGACTTACAGGGAAATCCTGAAGCTGAGAGCTACCCAACACTAATGAGCGGGGAGGCCACTCTCCACATTAGCCATGGTGAAAAGACAATGACACCTACTCACAGATGCCCAAAGGCCAAGGCGGAGAGGTAAAAAGAAAGTGGAGGGATCGAACCACACAGAAAACACACCAAGGGAGGAGAAGTTCGCCCATGCTTTCATAAGAAATGTTAACAAAGCCAAACCTCAAAGAAAATCATCTTATTTCCATCTGCACAAAGGACCCAGTGCTATCCTTCATAACTGTCTCTATCTGCAATACGATACCAGTTGCTAAATGTGGCTGCTGAGCTTTGGAAATGTGCCCAGTACAACCAAGGGGCTGAATTTCCATCTTATTTAATTCTTAATTAAAACTTGAATTTAAATAGCCACATGTGGCAAGGAGCTACCATACTGGATAGGTATCAGAAAGATCATACTATGTACCTTACATGTTTTAACTTGTTGAGTCATTACAATGCTATGAGGGTAAAACAATTTCATTGTCCAAATATATATATATATATATATATTTTTTTCCTTTGTGTGGGAGGGTACCAAGGATTGAACTTAGGAGCACTGGGCCACTGAGCCACATCCCCAGCCCTATTTTATATTTTATTTAGAAACAGGGTCTCATTGAGTTGCTTAGTGCCTTGCTTTTGCTGAGGCTGGCTTTGAACTAGTGATTCTCCTGCCTCAGCCTCTCATGCAGCTGGGATTACAAGTGTGTGCCACCACACCCAGCCACATTTTATATATTTTTGATAAAATTGAATCTCAGAGTGGCTGTGCTCTTTGCCCAAAGTCACATGATTAATTTAGGCTCCATATGGCCATGTGCACCATTTAAGAGCAAATTCCGGGAAAGGTAAACACAAGCGATTACAAAATATTTCCTGTTGATCCACAGACAAGTAAAGATGCCTACCTGTTTTCCCTGTCTTTTTCATCCAGGTTTTGTTAGAAGATTCATTGTCAAAGCCATCGAGTTGTAGCTCCTGGTATTCTTCACCGACACCTGCATGATGGTCTAAGATGTCTATTGGGGACTGGTGACGACCCCCACAGCTGACACTGGATGTGACCCAGTGTTCAGGACGATGGGCACCTGTGGAAAGAAAGCAACGCTTCAATCTTCAGGGCTCAGGGATCAGAGATGGAATGAATAAGACTCAGGAAGATGGACCCCACATCTACCAAACTACATTTTCCAATACATGCCAACTCTAAAGAGGTCATATTGTGCAGTATTACACGTTATAGGTTGATGTCATTGGTTTGATTTCAAAAAAGATGTATGACCCAAGATAGTTTATCTTCTTGATATGCAATCAAAACATTTGCTATGTTTTAAAAAAAAACTTTAATATCTTTATTTTTTTTAATGTGTTGCTGAGAATTGAACTCAGTACTTGATATGTGCTAGGCAAGTGCTCTATCACTGAGTTACAACCCTGCTAACTTAATCTGTAATCAGATTCAGGGAGTTGCACAGAAGGGCTGTCAAGAGTTGTTCATGTTTTTGACAATTTTGAAACAAGTTTCTTAAAATAAGCAGAGCATTCATTCACAAGGAACTGACTTAATCAACTTAGCATGTTTTGTTGATGTGAACAGTATCTGAACCACAATTTTTTTTCTAACAACACAAAAGTCTGTAAACAGAGAAAGGAAAGGAAAAAAAAACATCAAAATTAAAAGTCACAGAAATGCACGCCTGTAATCCCAGCGGCTCAGGAGCCCAAGGCAGGAGGATTGCAAGTTCAAAGCGAGCCTTGGCAACTTAGTGAGGCCATAAGCAAATAAGTGAGATCCTGTCTCTAAATACAACAAAGGGTTGGGGGTGTGTCTTAGTGGTTAAGTACACCTTGGTTCAATCTCTGGCACTCAAAATAACTAACTGACTAACTAAATAAATAAAGTAAGTCACAGAAAACTAGATGAGATTTATTAGAAATGATATAAACAATAAGGCAGGCTTTTCTTTTGGTGAATTGTGACAGATTTCCCAGTTTGATTAGTTTGTGGTCTCAGATGTTAAACTATTCTTTTTCTCCAAATCTCTCTCTCTTCAGAGAGGGAAGTATGAGATTGCCTTCAGATTGGATTTGGGGCTCATATAAATAATAGACATCTGGGGAAACCATGCCATAAAAATAAAGGAAGAGGTACAATTATACAGCATGATTCTTATAGGTCCCAATCCAACGCGAATACAGAAAAACTTCTATATTTTTTTCTCTGCCCTATTTGGAAATGAAATGTTGTGGGGTCAATGTCTGTTAAGTGGAAAATGAGCTCTTAGGATTTTCTGCATTATACTTTTAACTTTGTCAATATAACAAAGCAGGGAAAGACACAATCTTTGCTAAAGAGATTAGGAAGAATCTCCTTTTGAGAATGAGACATAGAGTAAGTCTAACCTGGACAACTTTAGGTAGATAAAACCCAAGGTTTTCAGATAAGAATGTTGAGTATATGTCAGTACACAAGCTAATATATGTAAACATGCAGACACTCATAGAAATGATTTCACAGATCAGACAGAAGAGGAGAAGAGCCAGGGGATCAACTCGCTCATCCACTGGTATTTCTGTGCATTAGTACACATCCAAGCTTGTGCAAAGAAAGATACAGGTCTTGCTATTTGAAAATTTCCCCTAATTGTCATCCCAACAGTAAGAAAAAAAAAACACATATAAAGAATATCCCCTGGGGACGGCAAAGATGGGCGATCTTGGGACACTTGTAAGTCATTTGCAAATGCCATAGTAAGTCAACTTTCCTTACAGTAGCACTCCAACTAAACTAGGAAACATCATGAGCATTTTATTCCTGCTGTATCATCACTTGCTGGAATTTCCAAGAAGGTGAAGCACAGACTGTGCATTTCCATATCTTACCCAAACTTCACTTTTACCTTACACACACACACACACACACACACACACACACACTTTTCTGTCTTATTTTTGTTGTTTTGAGGTACTGAGGATTGAGCTCAGGGTCTTACCCATGCTACACAAGTACTCTACCACTGAACTACATTTCCAGCCCCATGCATCTGTATAGTTTAAGAAAAAGGTGGGGTGAGAGAATGTGAAGATGGCCTCCAATTACAGGGACAAGTTTAAATTTTCTTCCACATGTTCAAAGACTAAACAAACGAAAACCAATCAAACAAGGTGACAGAAATACAAATTTTAGTTAGCTATAACTGGGCCTGTATGTCTAAAACATGGGAACTCATTTGTTAATATTGTATGTGTGTATAATGTGTGGTGTATATATATACACACTATTACTCAGCCATCAAGAAGAATGAAATTCTGATTTTGCCTGTAAACGGATGCATTTGAAAGCTATCATGCAAAATTAAATAAGCCAATCTGCCAAAACCAAAGGTCAAATGTTATTTCTGATATGTGAATGCTAACACATGATAAGGGGGGAGGGATAAAAGTTCATTGGATTAAGACAAGTGGGAATGAAGGGAAGGGAAAGGGAAAGGGAAATAGGAAAGACAGTAGAATGAATCTGATATAACTTTCCTATGTTCATATATGAATACACCCAGTAAAAGTCCACATCATATGCAACTCCAAGAATGGGATACTAGTGAGAATAACATATACTCCCTGTTTGTATAAATATGCTAACATTGACTCTACTGGCATGTACAACTAAAAAGAATAAATAAATAATGCCTTACAGGAATTTACTACTACAATAAAATCACACTCAATGAGGAAAAAAGGAACAGAAGATGGTAAAATACACCCAAACACATATGACTCCAAAGAAACAATAAATGCAAGTCATCCTTTACAAAAACACAGATACCTGATAATGATCCTACCGCCAACAACAACAATAATCTGCAGTATCAGAAAGGACTTCCATTCATGCCATTTCTCATAACCTTCCAGATATGAGTGAGATATAATTTAGCGCTCTATAAAAGTATAATCAGGGCTTGGACTCACGGGGTTCATTTATTCAGTAGTAACAATCTGAAGGTTTAAGCTGACGCCATGCTTGCTTTCACACTTGCACCAATAGACGTTCAAGTGCAATTTAATTGAAACTGATCTTCTACTTCAGATTTTAAATTAATTCTTCTTTGGAGTGCGTCATGCTCCAGACACCCGTGCCTTGCAAAAACCCCTATGTCATTAGTGGAGGAAATAGAAGCCGTTTCTCCAAGCTTGCAGATATTGATTACCTATTCTCACATCCAAGCACTACCACCATTGCACACTGTATAAATCTCTCTGGTGTTAAGACACTTTATAAAGGGCTGAGAATTACATCATTAATCATTTGTACTTGCGCAGAGACTCCTAGTATTGAATGCTTTGTTTTTGAGAACTTTGAATAAATGTTTCTAAGTAAAAAACATGACACTAAATAAAGACTGTGGTTAGCTGAAACCTAGGAGTAGGGATGGGGGACCAAAAAAACAAAACAAAACAAAACAAAACAAGAAACCCTAGCAAGAAGCCTTCCTTCCTTCCTTAGGTATGATGTTATCCATCTAAAATAGAAGAAGTCATTTACACTTTAGTTTCCTCTTACTAGCTTTCTTAGAATGCAGGATATTTGCATATTGGCAGTTCATCTCATTCTGAACAGCTAACCAACTCTGACTTCACTACCTGATAGACAAGCCTACATTCTCAGAGAGGAAAAGGGGAGGGCAGAGGTAGGACCTTCGAGGCAGTTTAGCAATTCTGAAAGCCATTTCCCATCCACCTGTTACAAATCTTGCAAAAATGAGCCAGTGCAGTAGCACACTCCTGTAATCCCAGAGACTCAGGAGGCTGAGAAACAAAAGTTTGAGGCCGGCTTCAGCAACTTAGTAAGACCCTAAGCAACTTAATGAGGTCCTGTTTTAAAATATAAAATAAAAACGGCGAGGGATGTGGCTCAGTAGTTAAGTGCCCCTGGGTTCAATCCCTAGTACCCAAAAATCAAAAAATCAAAAAAAAATAAAAAAATAAACCTTGCAGGAATGAGATCTGGATACAGACATTCTGCCAACCATTCAATACATGGGGAATCTAACAAGGCTTCATATTCAACAAATGATGAGAAATATTCCTTTGATCTCAGGGTAAATGTCCTTTTCTCGGGGACACAGAGAACAGAGGGGTAGTATGTCATCCTGGCATAGACGTGTGGGTTTCCTGTGAGCCTAGTTATATCATCGTTGCAATTTAGTGTTTATTATACACTAATAAATATATGTACAAACTATATGTCTTGCCCACTAGAGGGAAATTCTGTGAGAAGTGGTTCCTTTAATATTTTGTTCAATTTGGTCTCAATGCCTGACACAGGGTCTTCAACATAGTAAGGCCCTAAAACAATTTACATACATGAATGATAATTACAGGAGGAGATCAAAGAGTGGCCGAGCTCTGTCTTCTAATTGTACTACGGAAACCTCTTTGTGCATGATTTGTTGTTAATTTTACCCATCTCTCTGAGGATACATCACTGAAGAAAATGCAACTTTTTTTTTACTATTACAGGGAGTCAGAACATTATCTGAGGAGATAGGATATACGTATCCAAAACTATGTGCAAATTTAATAATTTGCACAAGGGTGACTTATTTTCTTTTTTATTTAGTTTGCAACATTTTTGTAGAACATAGTCATGTTTCAACTTCTCTTATTTCATGTATTCTTTCAAAGACTTCTCTCATCAAAGAAGGTCAACTGAGGAGGAAATTTAGTCTTATTAACCAATCCATCAGTGTTTCCATTCAAACACTGATTGGATGGTTGCATAGTACCAGGCATGGTCCTGAGAAATGGGTTTAGAGAACAGGGCTGCCCCAGATTCCTTAGGTTCCCTTGGTCAATTTAAGCCGTCTGTGGCTTAGGCCCCTTATCTGTACAGAGGGTGCTTGTGTGTGCAGATTACACAAGATAATCATGTAAGTCAAGTTCATATGCAGTATCACTCAACAAAATGTCACCAAGTGGTTGCTCTTTATTGCCTGGTTACAAAATATACCGCAGGCTGTATTCCATAGAAGAAATGGACATGCAGTCCAACCAAGGGCTCCCTAGGTGGATGCAGGTATTTTGGGGTATACAAAAAAAGAGGAGGGGCCTCACCTCCCATAGTGGGAACAAGCAGAAAAGGGACATTTGAATGAAATTACTTCCAGTGCACCCAGGTTTACAAAGCTCAGGTCATTTAATTCAAGGATTTCCCACTTGGGGAGAGGCCACTTGATTCCACTGGGAAATGGAGCTGAATCCCAGCTTCAGCTAGTTAGTGACTTGCTTGCAAAGATTTAAGCAGGAAAAGATAAATACAGTAACTTCATTTAAATGAAGCAGCCTGACTAATTAATGTCAGCTCAACTAAAGGCAAAGGAAGACATCAGTGAGGAGATCATGATGCTAGTGTGGCCGACCTGATGGGATATGCTAACCTGGGTGGTACTCTTTCCAAAAGTCCATAGACCCCCCTCAATCACAAGGAGTACACATAATAAACCGAAAGTGAGGAACAATGCACAAAACAATTCACCATCCCTCCTCAAAAACATCAAGATCATGGGAAACATGGAAAGAGTAAATCCCTGTCCCAGACCAGAGAAGAACAAGGAGTTGTAATCATAAATAGAATGTTTTGTTCAAGATTGAAGGGTCAAAAAAAAGTGGGAATTAATGGAAAAACTCATGAGCTCTGAATGAAGTTTGAAATTCAGTTAATAAAACACCAGTGTTGATTTCCCAGTCGATCTTGGTCCAAAGGTTATTTTTAGTGGCTATTCTGCAAACAAAATGAAAAACTACTTTTGAAATCATCCACAGGTACTAGGCTTGTAGCTCAATGGTAGAGCGTTTCCTTAACATATGTGAGGTACTGAGTTCGATCCTCAGCACCACATAAAAACAAAGGTATTGTGTCCATCTAGAACTAAAAAATTATATTAGAAAAAAAAAAGAAATTGCACAGAGACTGTTGCAGTGGTGCACCCCTGTAATCCCAGTGGCTCGGGAGGCTGAGGCAGGAGGATGGCGAGTTCAAAGCCAGCCTCAGCAACATCAAGGCCCTAAACAACTTAGTGAGACCCTGTCTCTAAAGAAAATACAAAATAGGGCTGGGGATGGGGCTCAGTGGTCAAGTATCCCTGAGATCAATCCCAGGTACCCCACTCCACCCCCTGCCAAAATAAATAAATAAAAGAAAAAAATTGAACAGAGGCCAAGTACATTTTTTTAAATGACTTAAAATTTAATATGCCTATTTGATTGCATTTGCTAGTATGAATTTGCGACTGTGTCGAGGGCATAACAGGTGGGGGATAAATGAGAGATGATATCACAGCATCTTTCCTGCAAGAAAGGAATTTGCACAGAGAAAGATGGAAGGGAGGAAAAAAATTTTTAAAAAATTAAAAACCCACTGAGCTAGAGAAAAAAAAATCCACTGAGCTGGTAGGTGATATTTCATTATTTAAGGTTATATAAAATTGTATAATATATAAAGTTGGAGAAATTCACCTTTAAAAATTGTAGTTAAGAAACAACATTATGGACCTGTGGAAACGGCTGGCCACTGCTTATCAGCCCAGAGACAAGGAAATCCCACATTTAAAAGCATCAAATAAATTTATAAGAGTAAACAGTAACTCAGCAGTCAAACAGAACAAGAAGTAACATGAGCATAAAAAAGCAAGGAAGAAAAGGAGTACAAACAATGAAGGACAGCTTAAATATTCAGGAGGACTTAGAGTCATCAGAAAAATGGCCATATAAAGAACTCAAGGAACACCTTAGACAGATGGAAAAGAATCTTAAAGATCACATTGAAAGTGAATTACAGAAACAGATAAAAGAAGAAGTTAAGCATCTTTATCAGGAAATAGAGATTATTAAAAAAAATCAAAATGTAATTCTGGAAATGAAGGAAACGATAAACCAAATTAAAAACTCAATTGAGAGTATCACCAACAGAGTGGAACAAGTAGAAGCCAGAACGTCAGATAATGAAGACAAAATATATCATCTTGAAAGGAGTCTAGCCAACTCAGATAGGCTGGTAAAAAATCACGAGAAAAACATGCAAGAGATTTGGGATAATATAAAAAAAACAAATTTACGAGTCATCGGGATAGAAGAAGGCACAGAGATTAATACCAAGGGAATGAGTAACCTGCTGAATGAAATAATTACAGAAAACTTTCCAGAAATAAAAAAGGAAACAGATATACAAATTGTAGATGCATACAGGACACCGAGCACACAAAATCACAGTAGACCAACGCCAAGACACATTGTTATGAAGATATCCAACATACAGAACAAAGAGAAAATATTAAAAGCTACAAGAGAAAAGAGGCAGATTACATTTAGGGGTAAACCAATAAGGTTAACAACGGATTTTTCATCACAGACGCTAAAAGCGAGAAGATCCTGGAACAACGTATTTCAAACACTGAAAGACAATGGTTGCCAACCAAGAATTTTGTATCCAGCAAAATTAAGCTTCAGGTACGACTACGAAATAAAAATCTTTCAGGATAAACAAAAACTAAAAGAATTCTTCGTAGCCAGAAAACCAGCATTGCAAAGCGTCTTGAACAAAACATTACATGAGGAAGAAATGAAAAACAATAACCAAAACCATCAGTGGGAAGTGCCTCTATAAAGCCAGAGGGCGGGGGAAAAGCTTAGCTAGGAGAAACAAACCAAAAGAAGATAAATAATCAAACATGGCTGGAAGTACAAACCATACATCAATAGTAACTCTAAACGTTAATGGCTTAAACTCTCCAATAAAGTGACATAGGCTGGTAACATGGATTAAAAAAACAAACCCAACAATATGCTGCCTCCAGGAGACGCATCTGATTGGAAAAGACATACACAGGCTGAAGGTGAAAGGTTGGGAAAAAATATACCACGCACACGGACCTCGCAAGCAGGCAGGTGTGGCCATCCTCATATCAAATAAAATCGACTTCAAGACTAAATTAATCAAAAGGGATAAGGAAGGTCATTATATACTGTTAAAAGGAACCATTCACCAACAAGACATAACAATCATCAATATTTATGCACCAAATAATGGGGCTGTGACGTTTATGAAAGAAATTCTCATCAAGTTCAAGAATCAAATAGACCACAATACAATAATTATGGGTGACTTCAACACACCTCTCTCACCATTGGACAGATCTTCCAAACAAAAGTTGAATAAAGAAACTATAGAACTCAATATCACAATCAACAACCTAGACTTAACTGACATATATAGAATATATCATCCAACATCAAGTGGCTATACTTTTTTTTCAACAGCACATGGATCCTTCTCAAAAATAGACCATATATTATGTCATAGGGCATCCCTCAGTAAATATACAGGGGTGGAGATAATACCATGCATTTTATCTGATCATAATGCAATGAAAATGGAAATCAATGATAAAAGAAGGAAGGAAAAATCCTACATCACATGGAAAATGAACAATATGTTACTGAATGATCAATGGGTTACAGAAGACATAAAGAAGGAAATCAAAAAATTCTTAGAGATAAATGAAAACACAGACACAACATATCGGAATCTATGGGACACAATGAAAGCAGTTTTAAGAGGGAAATTCATCGCCTGGAGGTCATACCTCAAAAAAAGGAAAAACCAACAAATAAATGAGCTCACACTCCATCTCAAAGCCCTAGAAAACGAAGAGCAAAACAACAGCAAATGTAGCAGAAGGCAAGAAATAATTAAAATCAGAGCGGAAATCAACGAAATTGAAACAAAAGAAACTATTGAAAAAATTAACAAAACTAAAAGTTGGTTCTTTGAAAAAATAAATAAGATTGACAGACCCCTAGCCATGCTAACGAAGAGAAGAAGAGAGAGAACTCAAATTACTAACATACGGGATGAAAAAGGCAATATTACAACAGACACAACAGAAATACAGAAGACAATTAGAAATTATTTTGAAAACCTATATTCCAATAAAATAGAGGATAGTGAAGACATCGATAAATTCCTTAAGTCATATGATTTGCCCAGACTGAGTCAGGAGGATACCCACAACTTAAACATACCAATATCAATAGATGAAATAGAAGAATCAATCAAAAGACTTCCAACCAAGAAAAGCCCAGGACCAGATGGATATACAGCGGAGTTTTACAAAACCTTTAAAGAAGAATTAATACCAATACTTTTCAAGTTATTTCAGGAAATAGAAAAAGAGGGAGCTCTGCCAAATTCATTCTATGAGGCCAACATCACCCTGATTCCGAAACCAGACAAAGACACCTCAAAGAAAGAAAACTACAGACCAATATCTCTGATGAACCTAGATGCAAAAATCCTCAATAAAATTCTGGCGAATCGGATACAAAGGCACATCAAAAAATTTGTACACCATGATCAAGTATGATTCATCCCTGGGATGCAAGGATGGTTCAATATACGGAAATCAATAAATGTTATTCACCACATCAATCGACTTAAAGATAAGAACCATATGATCATCTCATTAGACGCAGAAAAAGCTTTCGACAAAGTACAGCATCCCTTTATGTTCAAAACACTTGAAAAACTAGGGATAACAGGAACTTACCTCGACATTGTAAAAGCTATTTATGCTAAGCCACAGGCTAGCATCATTCTAAATGGAGAAAAACTGAAGGCATTCCCTCTAAAATCTGGAACAAGACAGGGATGCCCTCTATCACCACTTCTATTCAATATAGTTCTCGAAACACTGGCCAGAGCAATTAGACAGACGAAAGAAATTAAAGGCATAAAAATAGGAAAAGAATAACTTAAATTATCACTTTTTGCGGACGACATGATTCTATACCTAGAAGAACCAAAAGGGACCACAAAAAAACTACTAGAACTAATAAATGAATTCAGCAAAGTAGCAGGATATAAAATCAACACGCATAAATCAAAGGCATTTCTGTATATCAGCGACAAAATTTCTGAAATGGAAATGAGGAAAAACACTCCATTCACAATATCCTCAAAGAAAATAAAATACTTGGGAATCAACCTAACAAAAGAGGTGAAAGATCTATACAATGAAAACTACAAAACCCTAAAGAGAGAAGTAGAAGAAGATCTTAGAAGATGGAAAAATATACCCTGTTCATGGATAGGCAGAACTAACATCATCAAAATGGCGATATTACCAAAAGTTCTCTATAGGTTTAATGCAATCCCAATCAAAATCCCAACGGCATTTCTTGTAGAAATAGATAAAGCAACCATGAAATT
Source organism: Ictidomys tridecemlineatus (assembly GCF_052094955.1). Lineage (NCBI taxonomy): Eukaryota > Metazoa > Chordata > Mammalia > Rodentia > Sciuridae > Ictidomys > Ictidomys tridecemlineatus. The sequence goes on along the minus strand of NC_135489.1, from coordinate 70,962,473 downwards.
CATATGGAAAAATAAAAGGCCCAGAATAGCAAAAGCAATTCTAAGCAGGAAGCGTGAATCAGGCGGTATAGCGATACCAGATTTCAAACTATATTACAGAGCAATAGTAACAAAGACAGCATGGTACTGGTACCAAAACAGGCGGGTGGATCAATGGTATAGAATAGAGGACACAGAGACTAATCCACAAAGCTACAACTATCTTATATTTGATAAAGGAGCTAAAAGCATGCAATGGAGGAAGGATAGCATCTTCAACAAATGGTGCTGGGAAAACTGGAAATCCATTTGCAACAAAATGAATCTGAATCCCCTCCTCTTGCCATGCACAAAAGTTAACTCAAAGTGGATCAAGGAGCTAGATATCAAAACAGAGACTCTGCACCTGAGAGAGGAAAAAGTTGGCTCCGATCTACATATTGTGGGGTCGGGTTCCAAATTCCTTAACAGGACACCTATAGCACAAGAGTTAACAACAAGAATCAATAAATGGGACTTAATTAAACTGAAAAGTTTTTTCTCAGCAAGAGAAACAATAAGAGAGGTAAATAGGGAGCCTACATCATGGGAACAAATTTTTACTCCTCACACTTCAGATAGAGCCCTAATATCCAGAGTATACAAAGAACTCAAAAAATTAAACAATAAGAAAACAAATAACCCAATCAACAAATGGGCCAAAGACCTAAACAGACACTTCTCAGAGGAGGACATACAATCAATCAACAAATATATGAAAAAATGCTCACCTTCTCTAGCAGTCAGAGAAATGCAAATCAAAACCACCCTAAGATACCATCTCACTCCAGTAAGATTGGCAGCCATTATGAACTCAAACAACAACAAGTGCTGGCGAGGATGTGGGGAAAAGGGTACTCTTGTACATTGCTGGTGGGACTGCAAACTAGTGCAGCCAATTTGGAAAGCAGTATGGAGATTCCTGGGAAAGCTGGGAATGGAACCACCATTTGACCCAGCTATTGCCCTTCTCGGACTATTCCCTGAAGACCTTAAAAGAGCTTATTACAGGGATACTGCCACATCGATGTTCATAGCGGCACAATTCACAATTGCTAGACTGTGGAACCAACCCAGATGCCCTTCAATAGATGAATGGATTAAAAAATGTGGCATTTATACACCATGGAATATTACGCAGCACTAAAAAATGACAAAATCATGGATTTTGCAGGGAAATGGATGGCACTAGAGCAGATTATGCTTAGTGAAGCTAGCCAATCCCTAAAAAACAAATACCAAATGTCTTCTTTGATATAATGAGAATAACCAGGATCAGAGCAGGGAGGAAGAGCAGGAAGGAAAGATCAACATTAAACAGATACAATAGGTGGGAGGGAAAGGGAGAGAAAAGAGAAATTGCATGGTAATGGAGGGAGACGCTCATTGTTATACTAAAGCACTCATAAGAGGTTGCGAGGGGAATGGGTAAATAAACAAGGAGAGAAGTGAAATACAGTAGATGGGGAAGAGAGACAAGATGGGAGGGGAGGGGAGGGGGGATAGTAGAGGATAGGAAAGGGAGCAGAATACAACAGTTACTAATAGGGCATTATGTAAAAATGTGGATATGTAACAGATGTGATTCTGCAATCTGTATTTGGGGTAAAAATGGGAGTTCATAACCAACTTGAATCTAATGTATGAAACATGATATGTCAATAGCTTTGTAATGTTTTGAACAACCAATAAAAAAAATAAAAAGAGAAAAAAAAAAGAACTGAATTTAAAAAAAAAAAGAAACAACATTATGAGCTTAATTTATGGCTCATTTGTGCCTTAAAATAACCCACTTTTCCTCCTTGGTGTGCCATTAACAAGTCACTGTGGTTTTTCTCATTTTGAGAAGCTACAATTTAGTTGACTAGCATCAGAAATACATATTTCTATAGTATGGAGCATAAATCATGCAATTGAAGATTAATTCCAACTGGCCTCTTTAAGGCAGACACAATTATCCATGCAGAAATAATAGCAAATACTATAATTCTGGAGTCAAGTTTGAGAGTCAATTTGATACTCAATGTTTTATTTTTTCCTTAGGCAGATTCAGCCCAAGGAATTTGGTTGCCATGTATGAGAGAAGCATCTAAATTATGTTCCACCTCCACCTCTACCCATACCCTGAAGCATTCCTAAAAGTCCAGATAAAAACAGAAGCTGGATACACACCTATAATCCCAGCGGCTTGGGCAGCTGAGGCAGGAGGATCTCCAGTTAAACAGCCTCAGCAAAACAAAGTGTTAAGCAAGTCAATTAGGCCCTGTTTCTAAATAAAATACAAAATAAGGCTGGGGGCATGGCTCAGTGGTTGAGTGCCCCTGAGTTCAATCCCAGGTACAAAAATTTTTTTTAAAAAAAAGTCAGCAACAAGAGTTTTGTAAAATTTAAGAAAAAGTATTTTTTGAGCATATTAATCATATCTTTGTCTAAGACCAAGGAATTTCAAATACCCACCTATGATTTGTATTCCAAACAATACTTTCTTAAAATACATAAGAGGTATTTTGCTGAAAAAAAACATGCATCTTGAATTTATTTTACCATAATACATCCAAATAATGGTTTCTATTCACTAATGAAAAGCTATTAAAAATAATGAATTCTGTCCAAATCTAATTAAAAACAAAACTAATATACATGTTATGTGCTGTTTCTAGTCAAATATGCTTATCGATGCCCCCCTCAGGGAACTTTTATTAAAAATAGTACCTGGATCTAGGCTTATTACTCTGCATCCTGGAATCTACTTTTAACCAACATCAACAATCCAAAAAATATGTGCATTCATTTTTTACCTAGCATTATAAGTAATGCTTTTTCTCCCAATCTAGTATACATCTTTAAACAATTCCATTTTTTAATTAAACTCCTTTATGGGATTTAGCTTACAATTCCTTTGCATATTATAGTACTGGTAGGTTAATTTCCTTTATGCATTTATTGTTATACAAATGAAAAATGGGAAAAGCACTAAAACACGTTCCTGTTACTCTCCACTGTTTTTTACTCTATTAGCATATGATTATGAAGTTGTTCAACTTTGTTTATAAGAATATTGTTAACTGTTGAATCAATTAAAAAAATCTACAGTGACCCCAGATAACAAATCACATTTTCCAAAATTTGAGGTTCTGAAATTACAAGGATGAAAACTTCATTCTCCCATTCCACATCAATGGTGCGCTTTGAGGAAACTACTGATAACTACCCATAATACCAGAAATACCAGTAGACAATAGCACCAGAAATGAGAGCTCCTTTCTTCATTTTTTACTACCATTATCTGTCTAATTTCCCACGGTACCTATTTGAGGGCTGGATGTTAAAATTAATTTCAGGTAAAATTTTATATAGAACCATCAAATTTGACAACTTCCATATTCGACTCCACTCTCTCTATAGAGTTAAAATAGAAATGGAAAAAGCAAATGCAGGACCTGGCTGTCACCAACTGCCCCTCTTCACCTTCGACAGGTGTGTGTCAGCTTTTGGGGGCTGTGACCAAAATATATGATAAGAACCAAGAGAAGGGGAAAGTTTATTTTGGTTCAGGGTTGCAGAGGTTCAGTCCATGGACATCTGACTCCATTGCTCTGGGACAAAGATAAGGCAGAACATCATGTGGAGGGGCGTAGCAAAGGAACACTTCATGGCATCCAAGAAGCAGGGGGAGACCCACCTCCTCCAGCCACAATACATCTGCCTATAGTTACCCCCCAGTCAGTCCATTCAAACTAGGATGGACGAATTAGGTTACAGCTTTCAGACTCTAATCATTTCACATGAATAATTCTGCATTAACCCAGGAGCTTTGGGGAGACACCACATATCCTCACCCTAATATTAGGCACTGCTAACAGATCTAGTTTTCATGGATCCTAGGATAGGTGAGTCATCTAGAGATAGCCTGTGAATCACAGCTATGTGTCACCCTTGAACTTGGATCCAAGTTGCTATCTTCTTTGCCTAGTGCTCTTTTCACCATACTGTGTGACTTTCCTAGTTACATAGTCCTTAAAATCAGGGCAGGGAATGAGGTGGGGGTGGCAGGAGGCAGGGGGTATCCCAGGTTCTAATCATAAGGCTTTCTGGATTTTATTTTGCTATTTTAAAAAATGAGGATATCTTAAGATGGGTCAGTTGAAAGGTTGAAGCCACCAGGAGCCTATGTGGAGGCTCCATGAGTTGATTACCTGGGTAGATGAGAGTAGTAAAACTTGCACCATGAACATGCCTGCAATTCATGCACCCAAAGACTCTCGGTTCTTCCAAGTCATAGTCTGAAAGCATGCACTATCAGATCCATCTCAGACAAATAGATGTAACTTCAAATTGCATCCACCCTGCATCCAAATATTTAATGAAAGTTCCTACCAAGCACTGGGAATATAGCTCAGTTGGTAGAGTGTTTGCCTCGCATGCACAAGGGCCTGGGCTCAATCCCTAGAACCAAAAAAATAAATAAACAAAATAAATAATTTTTTAAAAAAAATCCTACCATTAATTCAGATCATTTATTCACTCAAAATTTAACTACTATGGTTTCAAGTTGGGGCGCCTTTACTGTTACATCTTCCAGTTGCAACATGAAATTGGTTAAAATAAGCCTCTAAGTTACTAACAGGGTCATCACATGTTTTATTGTCCCAATGCCAAACATATTATATTTTTGTATAAAATGGAGCTAAGCAAATTCCAGATCTAAAGCTTTCAACTTTCAAGGGAGGTACATCTTCAGGAATCCCTGCCTTGTATCTGACAACAGAACTAATTTTTAAAAAATTCTAATTATCTATACAAGCCATAACAATAACAATTACCCACATACAAAGTCATAGAGCATAGAGAACAGAGCAACAGTCAAAGATGCTAGCAACTAGAGTTCATCTTCAACAGTGGCAAGTGAGTTTTGACTAACTCCTTGGCTCTCAATGTCTCCCAGATTGTAGGATTCCTTCACCATGAGGGCCACAATACATGAGCAATGCCTGTCGTGGCTACCAAGGGACAGGTGGGGACAGCATGTCACACAATTGCTCTTTCCCCTCAGGTTTCAATTCTGGAGAGTGCAGTTGACAGTGGAAGGAGTCAAGTTCAATAATGATTCAGTTTCTTTATATGTAAATTACAAGGTTACATCACCTCATCTCCAAAACTCCTGAGAGTTCCCAATTTTATAAAAGCATTTCCAGTAACACCGGAAGAATCAATCAGGCATGTAAGATATTTGTGGATAGTCTCCAGTGAATCTCCAAACCCCGCCACTGCTTCCTCTTTCTTTCTTAAAAGTTAACTGCAAAGATATGATGAGTATTAAATAATTATATCAAAAGCTTAGGCAATAGTGCTTGGCATACAGTAAATGCTCAATGAACAGGTTTCTCTATATTTTCCTCTAGGATAACCACTTCTAAACCTTTATGTCTGAAAGACATGACCCTTACCCATCTCCACTATAGCATTTGGCAATTAGCAGAATATCATCCTTCTTGATGGGAGACTGAGCCAGGAAAGTGCATTAGCGTGGGCCTAACCCTATGGGGGCACAATATCATGTCCATACAGTGTATGGTATCCATTGGGATTTCCCTGCTCAGAGAAACTACTTTGGGCTGGTATTATTCACAAGGCAGTGAGAACTTTCAGAGTCTGTGGGAGGAAATTACTTTCCAGGAGGTACATAAAGAAGAATGGGCAGTGAAATCAATGCAAGAAAAATTAGAAGGCAAAGTGATTGGGTTAGGAGAGTCTCAACACAATCAGTGAATTCATCCACTGGTGGAGTAACTGGGTGTAACTGTAGGAAGGCAGGGTGTGGCTAGAGGAGACAGGTCACTGGGGGTGTGCCTTTGGGGTATATATTTTGTCTCTGGTGAGCAGATCTGCAGATTGATAACCCTCCTTCTCTGCTTCCCGGTGGCATGTCCTGAGGTGCATTCCTTCTGCTATGATATTCTGCCTCACCTAGGGCCCAGAGCAATGGAGTTGGCCATCTATGGACCGAGACCATTGAAACTATGAGAATTAAATAAACTTTTTCCTCCTCCAAAATTGTTTTTGTCAGGTCTTCTGGTCACAGCATAGAAAAAAACAAAAACAAAACAAAAAACCTGACTGCAATAGGCAGGAACTCACCTGAAAACAGAAGAGAATCAGCTTAAATCAGCTGTCAAGTGCAAAGTCAGGAACATAAGGAAGGTAAAAGAAATGGAGGCAAGAACTCAATGAAACCATACTTCAAATTTAAATGTGATCTCCATAGTTTTCTATTTCAAGTGTCTTTGCATTCAAACCCACTGGAGTAAGCTCTCTGTATTTGTGACTAACAACATAGGGTGTAAACAGAATGTTGGTTTAAGAGACCAACAGTTAAGTTATTCAATGCTTTCTTCATTCATCACTAAGACGAAAATGTCCAATTATAAAGATAAAAATCAAGAATGTGTGCTGAACGGAATATACACAGATAACATCTCCTGCTTCCTCTTTCTTCCTATCCTCTTTCCCCATAAGAGAAGAATAAACTAGGGTAAGGATTTAAAGTTCTCATTTAGACAAAAAGATAGGAAATAGGCTCTTGGGTCCCTTGTCATAAATTTTTACTCAGGTAATACTGGGGTCATGGGATAAGAACCCATGAGAGACTAAATGGAAAGAGTTGTATCTCACTGAAGTTCTTCACTTTAGAGACCAGCCACAGCTCAGGCTATTATGTGGGGAAGACCCGTTAAGGTGACCATGAATTATTCTGCAAGGTCAGAACTGCAGCCCAAAGTGCAAAATGAAACCTGGTAGTTGAGTCTGGATTAAACATGGCTGGGATTCTTGTCTTTCTCAGAAAGGACTTTTTCACACGGCTTCTCTACTATCAATATCTTATGCCACAATACTTTGTTTATTTTAAGTCACTCTAGGTCATCAGAAATTCCTTCACAATAAGACAGGAGACAGGGGTGTGGGGGAGGATTCCCAGAGACATCATTTGGGAGTTTGGGAGAAGAGAAAGTCTTATACCAACCCATTAGAAATGAAAATTAAAAATATGGACCACGCCACTGCTGAGGGTGCGCACAGGATGATTGACACCTTTGCTGTGACAACTAGAAAAAAAAAAGCGATGTATGTTCCAAAATACATTTAACTATTAAACACCATCAGGGCAATGATAGGAAACTAAGTGCCCCATTTACCAGGTGAAGCCAGAACAACATGAGGGAGTCCCTGTGTCACTCTCACAGGTAAGGACTAGATGTTAAATTGTTCTTTTCTCTATTTTGATAAATTCATAATATAAGCAACTTCCAACAACTGGGATACAGAAAGAAAATTAGAGAAAATTAGTCAAAGTTGTAGGGATAAAACCCAGCTACCACTAAAATCGCATCCCACCCTCTCTGTTTACTTCACCATCTGACTCCATTTCCTGGTATGAGGACCAGTAGCAAAGAAGGTCCCTGAGGTCACAGACATGTTCACTTTCAATACATATCTGCTCAACTGGGATAGGAGTAGAGCACCTACCATAATCCTACTTATCAACATTATATACTATATTTTAAACTGTAAAATACATGTGAAAAACATCCATTATAAGCAAAATATCAAAATTTTAAATAAAGATAATTAAGAGTCTGGGGCCAAAGGAGAAAATGAGGAATTAAAAATGTTGCTCTAGAATATAACTGACTTTGATGACCGAGTTTTGGCAACCTTAGTAATAGTCCTTGTATTAACTGATCAAGAGACTGATAGTTAAAAGTAGATAGCAATAGGATGACATCAACCATGCTTCATCAGTGGACAGAATATTCACTGGAAATGTTCACTATATTTTACATTTTTCTCATTTTACAGATGGGAAAACGGAGGCTTCCAGAAGCTAAGAAACTCGCCCTCTGTAGTAAGTGACAGATCAGGAAGTCTCATCTGCTCTAGAAAATGGGATTGCGATCTATGGCTTATTGGCAAAAATCTGGTCTAACACATGTTTTTTGTAAATAAAGTTCTTCTGGAATACAACCATTTTATTCATTTACATATTGTGTGTGGCTGCAAATTGTTATAGCAGAGCTGGGTAGTCATGAAAGAGATACCATATGAAAATATATAGCCTCTGACTCTTAAAAGAAATGCTTCCTTTCCCTGGCTTTAGAATACCATAAAATGTTGCTTCTCTAGCAGAAATATAACATATGTAAATATTCACCACAAGGGATTTGCTAAACTGATTGTATTCAGTACATAACATTATACAAATCGTCCAAAAGTAGATAAGCTTACTGTGGGAAAAATTCCAAAAGAAGCCACATTTAAATATTTAAAATAAATAAATAAAAATGCAAGAAGAAACTGTAGGAAAATATGGAGGAGGAAAAGCATTTCTACGTGTTACCTAAACCCTAAAGTTAGACAACTAGTAAAATGAAACACATTAAATAATATTTAAATTTCTGCATTGCAAAAACTATTGTAAGACACATTAAAAAAATGAAGGACACTCAAAATATATTTGTAACCAAAGGAAATATCACATTATTGAATAAAAGCCTCTTTACTGTAATAAGAGGTTACAGAAATCAATAAGTCCAAAACCTCATAGGAAGTTAGGCAAAGGATATGAACCCATAATTTAAAAAAAGAAAAATTTTAAAAAAGGAAATGCAAATTATCTCTTCATAGGGTGAAATTGGTTCTGAGGAATAATGAGAAACATATACTACAATTAATAGGAAAAAATTTGCATACTAAGTTTGCAAACATCAAGACTTTTGATTCCACATAGTTAGCAATGATGTGTTGAAATAACTACATTCATTTATCACTACCCAGATATTAATACAACCCTCACAGAAGGAAAATTGGTACTAGCTATGAAAATTACAAATATAAACTATTTAAGACCCAGTAGATGTTAATTCTATAGAAATGTTTGCATTTGTATAAGTTTAAAGTTAGTAATGGTAGCAAGATCAGTTTTTGTGACTGGAAAATGATAAATACATGTCACTGAAGGGCTGGTGAACTAAACTATGGCAAATCAATTCAATGAAATAATCTAAACTTGAGGGAGGAAAGGAGATAAATGTTTAAGCTAAAAATGGAAAAGTTATATTTTTAAGTTAAAACCCCAACATGTATTATAATACTCTGTTGCTTGTTTTTAAAATGAGAAAAAAGAAAAAACAGATGACATCAGTGATAGAACTTGCTAGGTAAATGCAAACCTCCAGGTTTCACTGCCTAGCATGATGAAATGGAAAAAGATGAAAAAATAGGAGAATAAATGACTATAAGTATTTACTTATAGATGTATCAAATATTTTGCAAGCATATTTAAAAAACTGTACCACAAATGAAGAAGAACTAGCGGGGGGGGGGCAATTTTTCACTGCTTATTCTTTTATACTCTTTGAACACTGAACTATATAAACATTTTTCGTACTGTTTAATTTTAAACAGTACACAGAAAGTTAAAATGGAAATAGGAGTATCGGACACCATTCTCAAGAAGAAAAAAAAAATCCTGAGTTATGATTACAGAATTACATGATAACATGTAAAGAAAAAATAAATAAATACAAATCACAACAGAAAATAAAACAAGATTAAGATGAAGCCTGTTGCATGTTTGATAATGATCACCTCTGAAAAGAGATTCAAATGAGAATAGCATGATGTGGGGTGACACTGTGAATATTCAATTCATTTTGAGGATACATATGTTATTTCCCCAATTAATGAAAAAAAAAAGTGTTTGAAAATGTGGGAAAATACACTCACCAGACCTTGACCCCTGAGCACTCTGGGTGGAATCTGAAACTCTGCTTTCATCCCAGCATGCACTCTCCTAGGGTAGCATTGTCTCTAATGGAGTTGAAGTTTGCACTTGGGAAGTTAAAAGAGCTCACCATTTTTACCTTTAAAGCACATAAATCTGGAGTACATCATCAGATATACAATCTACCTGTGATACCAAAGTTTCATGTGCTGGGCCAGTAGACGGGGCAGGGATTAGGAAAGCTGTATCAGACAAGGCAAAAATTAAAACACAGGATTGAGGAATAATACCTTGTGGAATGATGTGGGGACATAAAGGCACCGTGGGCATTTTATGTGACTGTCAAGTGGGATCATATTTTAACCTAAATATGAGACAAAGGAATCCACAATTATGAGAGGTCAACAGGGTGCTCACTTTTGCTTTGTACTTTAATCCCACCTGAAGACCTGACAAATTCCCTATTCACAGACTACTAGAAACGTGCACTCCAGCCTCCCTCATGGGCTGAGCAAGGGCTGAGGCTGTGATCTGAACCCACAGCAGCACAGTCTGCTGTACTGCCTGTTGCTGCCCTCCTCCACTACATTTCATTTTTAGTCATCATTCTCATCCTTCAGGAACTGGGAAGATCCTGATTTTGTCTTTCAATTTGTGACCCGTCCCTCCCGGCAACATGCCATTGGAAAATTTAATAAATCCATCTCCTTTCTCAAGTTGTTTGATTAAAAAAAAAATTTTCAAAAGGCCAGGGTCAAAGATAGAACTCTTCATCATGAGAGTGGTGCTTTTTCCAGAATTCCCTGGGAAGGATTTTTCAATCTGTTATGAATCCTCCCGTCTCCCTCTCAATGCTAAGAATATCAAGAGAGAATCTGTCAAGGTTCGTGTTGAAATCCAGACACCCATGTCGGCTGAACTTGGAAAATCAAGTCGTGTTTTCAACACACTGCAGGGTTCCAAAGCAGCGGGTAACAGAGACTTCCCGAGTGAAATATCAGAACACTGTTCTCCAAGGACCAGACACTTCAATCTCCTTGCTTTGGTAGACTAACAGGTGGCGGAGTGGGCATCCAATACAGGAGGGCTAAACAGACCATTGTAGAAAAAAACAATTCAATTACAAGACTTACAGAAGACTGATAAAGAAAAAAGTTAAACACTTTTCTGCTAAGTATCATATAGAGAAAAACCCTGGAATGTGTGTGTGTGTGTGTGTGTGTGTGTGTGTGTGTGTGTACTGGGGATTGAACTCAGGAGCACTTGACCACTAAGCCAAAACTCTAGCCCCTTTTTTTGTATTTTATTTAGAGATAGGGTCTCAGTGAGTTGCTCAGCACCTGGCTTTTGCTGAGGCTGGCTTTGAACTCATGATCCTCCTGCCTCAGCCTCCTGAGCTGCTGAGATTACAGGCATGCACCAGTTGAAATTTTATTTGTAAGTGAAACACACTTTCTGTTTAGGATTTATATGGCAAGACACTGAGCATAGCTGGGGATAAGGAAGACAGGGGTTCTAAACACTGAACCAAAGCCTGTTGCTTGGTGTTTGGGACCTGGGAACTTCATTACAAACAAAGTCCACATTCCTCAGGCCTCATATCAGCATCACCAACAGTTAAGGTAAAAGAAAATGTGCCTTAAGAATAATGAAAATATCCTTGAAACTATGAGCTGACATGGAGTGCTAGCTGTTAGCAGACATTTGTGCAAAGTAAAAGAGTCATCTCACATAATTCTCAAATCAACTATAGGCCAGAAATTCCACTATTACCCTTGCATTTTAGATGGGGCATGTGAGGGTATGAGGGTTGAATAAACTGTCCAACATTTTTGCCCCAGTAAACAGGTGTCAAGTCCCCACCCCTCCAAAACCATTCTTTATTAACAGGTAATATATACAGGCCAGTGATAATAGTCTAGGTCCACCGATGATCTTACTTGCTCCCACCAAAAAATTATCTCCAATTTTTATGAATGGAGAAACCATAGCCTAGAAAGATCAAGCTCTTTAGTATTTACATCAGACCATAAGAAAGTGTAGAGGGGCTGGGGATGTGGCTCAAGTGGTAGCGCGCTTGCCTGGCATGCGCAGGGCGCTGGGTTCAATCCTCGGAACCACATAAAAAAATAAATATGTTGTGTCCACCAAAAAACACCTAAAAAGTAAATGTTAAAAAAAATAAATAAAGTGTAGAGGCAAGATTCAAACTCAGAGGGCTCCAGATGTCCTCTTAACATTCCTACTACAGTCCCATTTAAATGAGTAAGTCCTTCTGGGCTGTTCTGGTGTTAGTTAAATCTAGAGGTCAATTTCAACTCTGGATCTTTATCAGGTTTGAAACCTGAGCCCATTACTCAGCAACATCAAAGACTGGATAGAATCACCTATTGGCACCTTTGTAAATAAGAAGATGCTGATAATTAATTACCCAAGTACTTGAGAAAACACTGTAGTATTTTAAATAAAACTATGTGTCTGTAGGTGGGGAACAAAAGAAACAAGTGAGTTAGTGACTGTTTTTGTTGTCTGAAGACAACCAGCCACAGAAAGACACATACTCCCTAATTATCACACCACCTTTGAGAAGACTCATGCCACAAACACGGAGAGATTAAGATGAAAGGAAAAATTGATGGAAATGTTACATTAATGAAAATTAACTAATATCATAGACTTTTGTGTACTAACAGGTTCTGTCCAATTTAAGGGAATAAAATCCTTAAGAAACAATACCAACCCGATTATATGAAGATTGTTGTGAGGGATTATGGTCAGTAATTGCAGTCAAAACACGCTGACTAGAATTGATGAGAAAAAAACGTGGCCTTCAAATGTGACTCTATAATGTGGTTCTGCAATCCTTCAATCTTTTATTTAAGTATCACTAATATCACGGAGAAAAAAATTGTCCCTGACGACAGTTTTTTGACACCATGAATTGACAGTTTCATGGTGATCTCTCTCTATGTTTAAAACAGAGAAGAAAAATAAAAGAAAAGAGAGGTAAATATCAGAAAGGAATAATTGTTTGAGACAATACAAGGAAGAAACATGTTTGGCAAGATGGATCTAAAAAATAGGATTAATAGGGAAGATCTAAGTTTGTAACTAAGCAGGAGGCAGAATATACTTTTTTTTCCTTCCAGACCCTAGCACTGAACATTGAGAGATGCAAGCATATGTCAATTCCTATCCACCACATTGATGAAGCTAGCTGGAATTCTTTAGTTCAAGAGCTCTGGTCCCAAAAAAAAAAATGCTTAGTGATTTCCAAAACAGTTGGATCCTGCTTTTTTTTTTTTTTTAAGTGCTCTAATTAGCAAATTAGAAGTCCTTTCCTTGCAGATAAAACTGCTAATGCAGACAAAGTCTCAATATAAAATAACCATTTCAGAAGATACTGGACAGAGGAAGAAGCATGCTGTAATCAGTTTATATTCTCTTTGCAACCTTGGTGTTCAACTGCAGGACTACTTTTTAAGGGGAAATCGAGACCCTTTCAAGCATTTCAATTAAGCGAGTTTGTTTTTATTTATTAGCATCATTTTTTTTCAGTAACTCTTTCCAAAACACTCATCTCAGAAAACCAAGAGGAAAAAAAAATATTTGGTAAAGAACAGACAATTCTTTGAGCAGGAACCTCTGAACCATGTTTACTGAGACAGGTCACATAAAGAATCATCACTTAATACTGTGCTTAGTATTAAACTTGGAATTTCTATAAGGATCGATACGGTATAGGTTGTTCCTCTCACTGAGATCCAAAAGAGAAGCAAATTGCAGGACACCAAGAGAAATCGATCAAACCACTCCACTGGCTGTTTGTTCCTGGCAGGCTAAAGTGCTTGTGAGACCTCTACTCAGCCCCAGTCTCAGGAGGAACATGCAGGCATGATTGGAGCAGGACTACTTGCAAACATGAAGACTTTCTCTCTCAGGCCCAGAGTAATGAAGGTATGAAGATCTACTTGATATTATTTCTGACATTACATTAGCTTCCAAATGTAGCAACAACAAATTTGAAAAGGCAACTGTGTTTTCTTCAGGCCACATTAGATATTTCCCTCAGTTTTCTCCATTACTTTGGTGGTCATTTATAAAAACATGGACTAATATATAGACTTCCCAACATAAAACACAGACACAGATGAGAAGATGATAGGAGTTAAAAGCATTCTTTTTTCTTCCTCTTGAGATGTGGAGTTTCTCAGTACAATTTAAAATGCCACCCAGGTAGCCTACACTGGTGAATTAAAATAACTTGAGTTGACATGATAAACACAAACAATCAGAAGATGGATCTCACATCATTCCAAAAAAAAAAAAAAAACAAAACAGTAGCACTTCACTACCTCGCTTAAGGATATTTACGACCAAAGTCAAATGAACAATTATCTTTGCTAAAAGGGATGATAGGAATCTATCTACCACTGAAGATCTTTCTGCCTCAGAATTCAACTCAGAATGATCTTCAGCTCATTTTGAAATGCATTAATCTCAAAACAACCTCATTGGTTTCATATTAATTTGCACTTCCACATAAATTAATCTGTCCCACCGGTGTGATTGAGAAGGCACACAGCCACGTACCACCCATCCAGGGCCACTTTCCAAGGTGAACATCATGATCCCTGTGTTCCTACTCTCCTGTTACTCCTCAAGAGGCTCCCCAGGCTGTCCCTTGGCAGGTGCAAGATGCCAAATGTATTTGTGCTAATAGCCAGATGTGCACACCAGGGTCCACAAAACATACTCAAGATAGAGGGAGTAGAGGACCCTGAATCTGAAGTGTATTTCCAGGGACGGGGTGGGGGGGAGGAATTTTACCAAGGTTCATCTTGCCAAGCCCAGAGCCATCTCACTTCCTTGCTTTAGTTCCAATCATCCTCTACTATCCACCACACCCACTCTCTGTTTCCCTGAACCACATCTACCCTGTTTTCATCAATCTGAGAAAGATAATTCACATAAGTTACATAATTCAACATGAGATTACTATTTGCCCAACTTTTTAATTATCTTAATAATTCAATAATATTCCCCATGAAAATAATCAATTCATTTGCAACATAATTATTTGTTACCACTCTTATTATATATTCATTAATCCAAGTATTCAAAGCATTTTTCAAGTTATTTATTTATTTATTTGGTGCCTGGGATTGAACACAGGAGTACTTAACTACAAAGCCACATCTCCAGCCTTTTTTAAAAAATATTTTATTAGAGATAGGGTGTCACTGAGTTGCTAAGTACCTCACTTAGTTGCTGAGACTAGCGTGGTGTCCTTCTGCCTCAGCTTCCCAAGCCATTACACCCGGGAGGCCTCATATTTCTCGGGACCTGCATCCAGGATACATTAGACTATGAGTGAGGGATAAGGGTCTCTGGCTCATGAAGAACACTCCTGTGCACACAGCTCCTACCATTGCTGTGGTTTTCACTACCTCCCAGGAACCTTTCACTGACCCAGGTAGTTGGCCTGCATTGTTGATTTTATTCCTTACTCTGTTCTAAGTCAAATCTAGTATCACTTTCCCATTACACAAGTATGTAAACTCATGCACCAAGGCAATATAGCACATGTGGTGAGAATACAAATCCTAGTGAATCTAAGACTCAAGGTTTTGCTCTTGATCTTAATCCTACATGACCTCATCTTTTCAGTAAAATATGCAGAGTGCAGACACCGTCTCTCAAAGAACTTCAGGGTTTGAATGAAGGTGAAGCTTTCTTTCACCAGGTCCTTCCACCATGATGTTTCTTACTAGGAGCCAGCTGACCTTGGCCTAAATCCTCTGACACCATGAGTCAAAATAACAGTTTTCCCCTCTATGTTGTTATCAGGATTCTCCCCCACCCCCGCCCCTGCCCCGCCCCTTTTGGTCATAGGAACAAAATGCTGACTAACACTAGTTAGTCATAATATGTATATAAGATTTTTAAACAAATTTCACACTTCCATACGATGAGTCCACATGCAGGAAAATAAGAATCCAAGAAAATGCAATTAAGCAAAGGAGCAGTTATGCCCAGATAACCTTCCTACCCCTATTTTTAATGTGAAAAAGGGAATAATAGACTGCCTGTCCCAACAATGAAAGGGTATACCTCGTGGGATGGTACCAGCAGAGCTCTGAAATATAGAGGTGAATGCCATTGAAGAAAATCAGAGCATGAAATTATATATCCACGATTGTAAAAATCACCACTCTACAAATGTTTGATAAAATATGTTTTATGCTTAAGGGTTCTGACCATTTTATGAGTCAAATGTAGTAGTTGTTCAAGACCCAAAAGGCAGCAACCACTTAGCTTAAAGTCTGCACCAATTATTTCATGGAAGAAATAAACATGTTCTTGTGAATAGTTTTTCATTATTCTGACTCAACTTCCAACTGGGACTGCTTTATATATTTTACAATGAATATAACTTCCTCTTTTATCTCCCCATAGAAGTGCAAGAAATTTTTTTAAAAAATTATTCATATCATCATTATTAGGAAAATGCTTGTGTAGCATGCTCTTTAGAGAATAATCTGAAATCAATTTATATATACATATTACCAAAAACTCGCATAACATTTTGCTTAGACATACATCCATCAACCATGTTTAAAAACATCCATTCTCAGGCTGGGGTTGTGACTGTGGTAGAGCACTTGCCTAGCACATGTGAGGCACTGAGTTCGATTGTCAGCACCACATAAAAATAAAGGCCCATCAATGTGTTTTTCAAAAATTGTTTTTTAAAAAAATCCATTCTCCTTGTCCCAGGAATTCTATTTTAAAAAATGTTTTCCTACAACATTATAGCCACTATTTCTATAGCCTGTCAAATAGGCATGGCCAATCTTAGCCCAGAAAGGGAAGCATCTGCTGAAATTAGCCAAATTTATAATCTGTGTTCAGTGGCAGCTCTGTGCACGTAATCTGGCAGAATGTCACCCATTTCTGATCTGAAGGCTATGATTATAAATTATTATGTCATTAGCCCTTTTCTGCTTTTAAGTATATACCTTTCCTTCCCAAGAAAGGAATGAATTGAGACATCTGAAATGCAGCTAATGTAAGACTTAGGGTTTTGATGCATTACTAACATTTGAAATGAGGCTTGAGACCATTCCTAGGGTGGGTTAATATTTCTCACCACTTCTGACAAGGAGATTAGGGAACTGAAAAGGCTGAGATGAATTGAAGGTCTTGATGATAAAAATGAGTTAAGAACAGTTTTTTTTTTTTCTAATGGAGGTCTTAACACGCCAGTCTCCCTAGTTTGTTAAAAAACCTCTATGATCAATGCAAGATATCCAATCACAATCAGAGGCCCTCGTTAACAGGGCCCCTCCATCTCCCCACTAGGAATATGGAGACAAGTAGCCACATTCCTCCTTTGACCAGCCCTGTATGGGGTCTCCAGTGACAGTCCAGGTCAGGTATAGGATCCATGTCACATCTCAGCCCAAATTTCACTTCTTCAAGAAATTTCCTTGAACCCTTATCCTAGATCAGTCTGCTCTGTCATAAGCTTCAGAAAACTATCACTTTCCTCTGAAACTGTTAATCCCCTTGATTCGCTTGAAAGCCTTTAAGCCTTTGAGTTTGCGACAACTCCTACCTCCTACCGGCCTGACTGTAATTCTTACAGCTAGGAGAGAACTTTGGCTAATGGGCTACCCTTAAATGCCATTATAATAATCATGCAAGTAAGTAAAAGCTAATTGCTTGCTAGACCACTGCTGAATCAAGACACATTCTATAACTTCCACACTGTAGTAGCTAAACCTTAAATAAAACCTCTAGAGCCACCTGTCCATTTTGCTCCCACTTGTTCCCCTTATATCTGGATGGACGTCTAAATAGATAGCCAATAGATCTTTCTCAAATTCATAAAGTAAAAAAATAAAACAAACAAACAAAAACTAATAAATAAATGAAAACTAAGTGACTGTGCCTGATCCCTTTAACAGATGCTTTTCATATGGGATGAAAGAGGCATTATCAATACTGAATCCCTGTCCTATAATTTCTACTGGTGCCACCACATGACACCCTCACAGCAGCATGCCAGAGCTTAAAACAATGATTTGGTTCAGAGCCCATCCACCTTCCATCAGAACCAACATTCCTTTAGATCAGAGCTGTACTTGGCCTTCTTCACATTCTCTATTTCCCACTCATCAAAATAACCCATTAACAACCCAATATCAGATGTCTCAAGTAATATCTCATCCCTGAATTGCTTGTGGCTGCCTGTTTCCAGCACTACCTTGCTGTGCTCACTGGTAATTAACTTGCAATGTTCCACTGGCTCAGACACGTCCCAGGGCATCAGAGTATTCGCCAGCAGGTAGCTACATATGCAAGGTATTGCCCAAGTTAAACTCCATAACCAAATATCACATGCTAAGTGCCAGTCAATATGGAAGACCTTCTTGACATGCAAGTCACAAGTCAGGTGGAGAGGCATGGTAACCATGCTTAAATCACTTTCCTTCAAACTCTGTTAATTTGAATCCTGTGACAACACAGGCAGAACTAGAATAAAGACCTGTTTTTATGCTATAGAGGTCAGGTTTGCTTCAAGAATCCCAAAAATAAAACTGCATGGATCCAGTTCAACCAGATCAGTTCAATAAATAAAAGCATCATATAGCTATATGCTATATAACCATGAATACAGGAGTTAGAGCATTATAAGTGGCCCTGAGAAAGTTACCTAAATACTCTGCACCTCGGTTTCTTTGTCTGCAACATGGGGTTCATAACCGTACCTAACTCATAGCAAGGGATGAGATTAAGTGCTTTAAATGGTACCCTGCAAACAGCATGCTATATGGTTAAGTATTAGCTGTTATTAATTGGAGCATACAGTTAGGATTTTGAAGTGTCCCCCAAAATCTCATATGTAAGACAATGCAGAACTGTTTATATAAATATTTTTAGATTTTTGCCCTTGGCAAGCTGAGCGCATGCATGTTCTCTTATTCTCTCTCTCCCCCTTTCCTGCCTGTCATATCCCGAGCCACTTCCCTCCACCGCAGCCTTCCACACCATGAGGTTCTGCCTCACACTGGGCCCAGAGCTATGGAGTCAGCAGACCATGAACTGAGATCTCTGAAACCAAGAGCCAAAATAAATGGTTCCTCCTCTACATTGTTCTTGGCTAGTTATATTGGTCACAGGGACACAAAGTGGATGAAAAAAGAGCTTTATTATTGCCCAAGGCTGAACACACAGTCGGACCATGATAAATACCCATGGAAGAATGACGGAGTGACTGAGCACACTGAAAACTATCCTTGCAGGGACTTTAGAAAAACCCACTTCAATGACTCAAACATTCTTCATTCATTAATAATATCAACCCACCCCCAAAGGTTCTCAGTGAACATTGTCTTGTGGATTCTTTCTTTACTAACTACACAATCATTACATTTTAGTTAATTTTTTTTTAAGAAAAGACTGCATAATTCAGGCACTGATCTCTACTGCATTCCTTCTGAAATTCTAGGTCACTGAGATGACACGTAATCAAACGACAATAGTGTGGGCTGGAGGATAGAGTACCTCATCAAAAAGGCTTTAAAAAGAGCAGAGGGAATAAAGTCAGAAGCTCAACCTGAGCCATGCATGGGAAGGCATGGACACAAAGAAACTGTAACCAAGAGCGGAAAAGAGGGGCCAAGGCAGTCAAGACAAGAGGAGATCCACATGAGTTCAGAATTATTGGCTTCAGAGGTTCCCGGAGAAAAGTGGAACAGGTCATATTGCTTTTCCCTCCAGGGAAGGGCAGTGCAGCGATTTAGAATTCAACTCTTGTTTGATGGAAGGTTTTGATCTGGAATCAGGGTGCAGGGGGGTCATTAACTTGTAACCCACTGTAAATAAATGTGGACCATGGCAATGCTGTCCAGGAGTGAGCCATCTGAGCAATACCCCCCTGGGCAAGAAAGGATGGCATTACCTACCTTGTTCCCCACATTAGTGAAGAGGGCTAATTTTATCCTAAGTCATGGTTGATATTATACAGCCTTTCTGAAGTATCTTTGGGAAAGTCTCCAAACTGCTTTACTGATGATAGAATAAAATGGTTCTCTCAGTCCCATCAATTTAGTTCCACATTCCTGGAAAAGATAACGCACCATGTGCCCAAGGCCCCACCAACTTGTCCCACAAAACAGCTTGGGTTAGAAGCACTGAGCACATTTCACACCACTGCTTACAATTCCACTGATACTTTTCCAGGTGGCTGAACACTACCTGGAGGCATTAAATGAGTAACTGTTACTAAGGTACTACATAGAATACTATCTAAAAGAACATATGGAATTACATTTGATTTTGGGGGGCATGGTGAGGGGTAAGGACGGGATACCAGGGATTGAATACAGGGGCGCTTAACCACTGATCCCCAGCCCTTTAAAAAAAAATATTTAGAAACAGTGTCTTGCTGAGTAGCTAAGGGCCTCACTAAGTTGCTGAGGCTGGCTATGAATTCATGAGCTTCCACGATTACAGGCATGAGCTACAATTTCTCATACAATTTATTATTGTCTCTTCTCTTCATCTCCCAAGTGGGACAGGAGCACCAAAAAAGCATGGATCTTTCCTAAGTAGCCCTCTGTGATGTCCCCACCCCTATCTAGAGCAGTGCCTCATAAATATTAAGCATCAAAAACCATTTACCTACCCAATTCAGTAGTTTATATCTGTGATTCATGTGATTCGGGAAGCTATGGCAGGAGGATTGCAAGTTCATGGCCAGCTTAAGTAATTTAGTGAGGTCCTAACCAATTTAGGGAAATTCTGCCTTAAAATTTAAAAAATTAGGAAAATAAAAATAACTAAAGTGGTAAAAATAGCTCAGTACAGTGTCTCTGAGTTCAATCCTGATTATAAAAAACAGAACAAAACAAAAAAACCTAAAATGATTCATGACATATATAGTATATACATGATTGATATAGGACAAACTATATGTTTTTTTAAAATAATCTACAAATAAGCTTCTCATTTTCGTCTATGATTCCTAAAATGTGCATTTATTCTTCAGAAAGTTTGATAAATTTGACTATAGATAGGAAAAGTGAACCTTCCAGCTAAGGAGGTGGTTTCTCTATTTACACCACTTAAATCTCCATGTTTCTCCTTGAGATGAGTTGTGTTATACCCCTTTTATAGATGAAGAAAGTTATACTCAGAGACGATAACAATGCTCCTCAAACCAGGCAATTTCAGGAACAAAGACTTTGCAAACAGGTAACCTGATTCCACATCCTATAATTTGCTAGTATGTTTAGAAAAAAAAAAAAGGTGATTAACTTTTATTTTAGGGAATAAAATTAGGACCTTCTTTTGAGATAGTCCACCATCCAGGGTGTGTGCCGAGAGTCAGCATACCTGTCAACAATCTTCTGGGGTGTTAAGCACACTCCTGGAGACATGTCCTTTCCACCATGTATTTTGACTTGGGCTGAGAGGAACTTAAAGGAGTTAAGGAGCTTAAGGCATCAGACCTACTGAGGCAGAACTCAAAAAAACTAGAGTACATCACAACCCTAAAATCCTTAAGACCTTACACAAAAATGTCTCCAGGCACCAGGAAGGTAATTAATTCAATGATAGAAGCCTACTACTGCAAGGCAGCGGGGCAGAGTGGAGACTGTGGAAAACTTCAAAGCCCAAGTTCAGTCTGCAATAGCTTTTTAAATTCCAGCCAGATGGGCATCACTAAAGGGCCTCCTCAGAGGTTGCTGCACCCACCATAGAGTGTCTCAGTGTGCAAATATGCATTTTGTACACATCCCTAGTTGATGTGATGCTGTTGGTCTAGGGATTGCACTTTGAGAACAACTGGTCTAAAGAAAGCCGCTTCTACTCAGTACTAGTTGATTGGTGAAACTGAGAAAAAAAATACCCAGAGAAGGTTTCTCAAGCAAGACTGAATTTTCCCAGTCTAAGATTTTAAGATAGGGTATAATTCAGTTAGAACAAGACTTCCAGACAAGAAAAGAGTGTCCAAACCAAGGGAACAATGCCTAACCATTCTTATTTGGGGCATTAAAGAGTCACGATACAATTACCCCAAGAATACCGAAAAAAAATGAGCACAACTAAAGTGCTAAACCACGGTATGGTTATTGGAGGAACTAATTTCTGCAAATTGTAAACAGCAAGATTCTGTTTTTCAAAAGATTTTTCAACTTTTCCAATGAGCATGCACAGATTGCCCCATGGACCAGCAAGTTTGACCTAAAGTCACTGAAGAAGAGGAAGTTCCCTGTTTAAGGCCTCGTACATATTATTTGCATCTCATGCCCCTGATTTAAAACCTGGAAGAAGCATTTGGTGCATGTTTAACAAGCAGTATGGGCAAGGGTTACAGTCAGTCTTTCCCTGCTGTGACTACAAGATCTGACCAGAACAATTTTAAAGGAGGAAAAGTTTATTTTATAGTTCACAGTTTCAGAGATCTTAGTCCACAGAAGTCCAACTCCATTCCTCAAGGGCTCAAGGTGAGGCAGAACATCATGGCAGGAGAGTGTGGCAGAGGGAAGTAGCTCACATGGTGATCAGGAAGCAGAGAGAGACTCCACTCTCCAGAGACAAATATAGACCCCAAAGCCACACCTCCAATGCCACTTCCTACAGCCACACCCCTCCTACCTCCAGTTGTCCAGTTACCACTCAGTTAATCCCTATCAGAGGATTAATTTACTGATTGGCTTAAGGCTCTCACAACCCAATCATTTCTCCTCTGAACCTTCTTGCATTGTCTCACCCATGAGCTTCTGGAGGACAACTCACATCCAAATCAAGGCACAGGAATCTGTCAATCACTCTTCATCTAGCTGAAAGCATTCCTAACAAGAACACCATCAAAGGTAAACAAAGAATTCAGAAGCCCACAAAAACCCAGATCCTTGCGGAGCCCACAGATGTGTTTACCTTGCAGCTTCTCATCCTCCAATAAACAAACTCAATTGTTTCTCTTTGTGTTGGTGGATTCTCACTTCCTGTGCACTGGCCATCACCAGGCTCCATGAGGAGTCCCACTCTAAAAGTTTGATTCTTCCACTACCCAAAGTGCCAAGCTTAAAACCATCTTGTCCTCTGATCCCAAAACAAGGAGGCCAAAACTGTCTCTCTCACTCCTCAAAAAGTAAAAATAAAAACCCCATTCCTTGTCATATATGGACCATTAGTCCTGCATTTAGGAGGAAAAATACAATGACTCTAGTCAGCTGTCAGGCAGAGTATATTAAATTTCTTTTTCCCGAGACAGATCGCATTGATCTGTTTTACTTAGGCTCAGTCTCCAGAGTAGACTTCATAACTTAGGTTTATGACTTGATCCAATGATGCAGAAAAAAAAACCCAAAAGCTCAATGATTGTATTAGGCTCATAATGGAGTGCCACATTCATGGCAGGGCAGCAGACTGAGAATTAATCGCCCTCATGTAGATGGCCTAACAGAGGATTCAGTGTCAGTTGTTCAAAAGGATGAGCCCCCGGGAGATGAATGACAACAACACAGATGCACGTGAAAGAAACATATATGGAGCTCCCACTGTATACCAAGCAATGAGCCCCAAGGGAAACAAGGCAGAAGAGACTTCAGGGTCTTGCAGTCTAGAGAAAGAGAAAGGCATTAATGGATTAAATGAGCACCAATTTGTACAACTCCAACTTGTGAAAAAGAAAATGAAATAACAGAATGGGAGGTGCAACTATCTGGGAGAATCCACAACAGCAGAGGGGGATCTGGAGAGGTGACATTGCAGCCCAGCTCTGATGGCTATATGAAGGCCACATGGAAAACAGGAACAAGGGGCAACATGGCCCAGGGTTGGAAACTCAGGGGGATGCACTTGCCGAGCATGTGTGACTCTCACAAATAGGAATAGATCATTCTCTAAAAGCATAAAGAAAAAACTAGACCACTCTGGGCTCCAGTGTTCCAGAAGGGTTTTTTATATAGAATGGCATGTGGATCAAATATTGCAGGTGGTACATTTGAGAGAAGTAAACACGACTTTGGCAAGGATACAAAAATTTGAGGGAAATAAACCAAAGATGGGCATTATTTTCTCCCTTCAAGTATGTTCACTGCCCAAGGTCTTTGGTGAACTGTACTGTAGATACCAAGCACATGATTTCACCAATGACTTCTGTCCATCTATAGTCACCCCTTAGAGAACCCATCTATCTGAGGGCAAGGTAGCTCTCCAAATCAGATGACACCTTTTTTTGGGGGGGGTATTGGGGGTTGAATAGAGGCAGACTTAACCACTGAGCCCCATCCCCAGCCCTTTGTACATTTTTATTTAGAGACAGGGTCTCAATCAGTTTCTTAGGGCTTCACTAAGTTGCTGATGCTGGCTTTGAACTCACAATTCTCCTGTCTCAGCCTCCCAAGACATTGGGATGACAGGCGTGAGCCACTGCGCCCTGCTAGAATGACCCTCTGTTAGAAGTCTTTCTTTCCCCAAGGCTTTGGATTAATCCACCACCCTGCCCTCCAAAAAACAAAACAAACAAACAAACAAACAAAAAACCCCACAAAAAAACAAAACAAAACAAAAAACTCTGGATTCACAGAAAACCCATAGTATTGTCTCTACAGGGAATCTGAAGTTAGGCTTACAGAAACTGAAGGAAACACAGCCATCTGGATAGATCCTTACTTAATGGGACAGAGGGACAGAGCTCTATGGACAGGGAAAGATGCTGTCTCCATAGACTGATAGATGCTGAGACAACAGATCATGAATCACATGACAGTCCATGAGCGATAGTGCAGGGATCTCAGGACTCTAGCATAAACTGTTTCTTTCCCTGAGTCCTGGCTGGATGTGCTGCCCAGCTGAATCCAACAGACCCACTCCTGTATTCTCCAAGTAAACTCCTGCCTTTGCTTTAAAGAAACTTTCTACTGATTTCTATTCTCAACACCAAATGGTCCTTGACTGATACAATGAGGGTCCAGAGGGTATTTAGACTTGAAGAACTTGACTGTCTCCAACTTAACCAGTAATTATCAACTGTATATTCTATGCTCTGCAGCAGGAAACAGAGATGAGAAGGACTCCATTCCTGTGTCTGTAGATTTTGCCTTCGAGCAGCTAAGCAGATCAAAACAGCAATGTAAAACAGCATATAAAAGAGGAGAAAAAAAACTCTAACAATGGATGCATACCAAAGACAGCAATTAATTTAAAGAACAAAATCAAGAGTGGCCTCATTAAGACCTTTGACCCTCATCAGTCCTGAGAGATACCATCAACACCACTCCCTTGCTATCATCTTACCAGTTTCAAAAAAAGTTCTTGACTATTAGTAACCTTCCTAGGACAAGCAGATTTTTTTTTAAATTTTCTTAGCTGTAGATGGACACAATATCTAAATTTTATTTATTTTATGTGGTGCTGGAGATTGAACCCAGAGCCTGCTAGGCAAGCGCTCTACCATTGAGCCAAAACCTCAGCCTGAACAGGGTGAAATTTAAAACAATAATAAAGTCCATAATAGTTTGCTTGGGGGGATGGACAGGATGTTCAACAAAACAAGGAAACATATAACACCTCATTAAGGCAAGTCCTCCAAGCCAGGCAACAGAAACAGAGTCACAGATTATTAACCAGCTATACACACTGCTTTCAGATGAAGCAAGGGGTGGCCAAACCACTTAAGTGCCATTGTCTCAGTCCAAAGACCCTAATTGAGGCTTCCAGGTGGGAGGGGGCGGAATCCAGGGTATAAGGCTGGCAGCTGAGAATCAATTAAAATGGAATTGAAGCCAGATGCGGAGGTGCAAGCCTGTAATCCCAGCAGGTCAGAAGGCCGAGGCAGGAGGATCCCAGGTTCAAAATCAGCATTAGCAAGTTAGCAATGCCCTCAGCAAATTAGCAAGACTATCTCAAAATAAAAATAAAAAGGGCTGGGGATGTGGTTCAGTGGTTAAGCACCCCGAATTCAATCCCAGGTGTCAAAACCAATCAATCAATAAAATTTAAAAAAGGAATTGATATGACAAGGAGTTCTTTACATTTTCTATTTTAGATGAAACAGATATAACAGAAAAGTACAAAAATTGCCCGCAGGACACAAGATGATATTCTGAGTAGTGTTTCCAGATGAAGTGGAATAAATTCCTCCCATCTGATAGATATTACTGAAATACACCAGAACTAAGAGAAGAGAGAGCATCACCTAATTGTCCATTGGATGGGAAAGAACTGGCAGTCACCAACACCAGAAGACCTCTGCTCAGTGATTACATGTTTGCACACTCTCCCTACCAATGCTGCATCCAAGTCAATAAATTTGTGGAGTGAATTATATAGCACAGTACATAATTCACCTAGAACTGCACAGCCAAAGAAGCAGAGCAGATGGCAAGTGCGAAAGAAATATTGATCACCATGAATAATTTTTTACTAAAAAGCATATAAAAACTGGATTTTAAAATATTTCAAAATAATTTATTCACTGTGGTCTCACTGTTTTACATTTCTGTTTATAAATATTTACAATGCACTACCTTCGTAAAATAATTATTATTCAGTGTTCACAGTAAAGAGAAAGGCATCGGAGACTTGACTGTGTGTGTGTCTGCTTCTACTAATCTGTGTGACAATATTTTAATTTAGCATTAATTCTCAACTGTTCCCAGTTAAACATACACGGTTTTATTTGTTCTCTTTTTTCAGGTGGTATTTATAGACAAGCAACATGCATCACAGTATCAGTTTTTATTTGTAGTGATTCAATGATACGAGGGGGAGATTTCGAGTTAATACTAATGTGGAATCCTAACAAGTCTTCAACTCAACTTTCTGTATATGCTCAACAAGGCAACAGAATAAAAGAGAAAAATCAGAAAAATGGAACGTTCCAATGCAATTTCATTAATGAGTGTTTTAAGGAGGTTAAAAATCACACTGTGGTAGTATTCCAGGATGAAAAAAAGATAGCTATGACATGAATAACCAAGACTCCTTCCGATGTCACACTGTCAATGAGAAAGGACACTATATTCAAAAATGGTTTTGAAAAGAAGTATGAAAGTGTCTTCTTCAACTATTGACAAGTGAAAAATCCCAACACATGGATATAAGAAGGCAGTGTAGTTTTTCATTTCATTATAGCAATACTAAGTCTTTTTTTAAATTTTTTCTTTTGGTGTGGGGAGGGTGTTGGGGATGGAAACCAAGGCTACTGAGCTCCACCCTCAGCCCTGTAATTCTTTTCTTGTGAAACAGAGGCAAAGTCTCACTATATTGCACAGGGCTGGCTCCAAACTCTTGAGCTCAAAAGATCCTCCCCCATCAGCCTCTCCAGAAGCTAGAACCACATGCACAGGTCACTCCGCCTCGTAAGATCCTTTCTGTCCTGCTTCATCTTCTTTATTGTCTTTCAATTTCCTTACATTACCCTCTAGATTGACTGTCTGGTAGAGCTACTGAGTTAAATGTTGACCTGGCTTTGATATAGGAATTAGTAAATAAATAGATGGTCTTTCTTGGTCTCTTTAACTAGGCAGGGACGTACTCCATCCTTCTGAAACATTTTTCCAAGGACAGTAGTGCTACCTGTATCCCACAGATGTGATAAGAAGGTTCTGATATGGTTCTGCACATAGATGGAATAGAACTTTCTAGAAGTGTTTCTTCTGAGATCTCTTCTTGGCAGAATAAACAGGTGAGGATGTAATGGGGTGATGGAGGGGGTGTGCCGGGGGGTGTTCAAGAGCTGGGTATTACACTGATATACAGTATATAAATAATTAATGAAAAAAATTAAAAGTAATTCCTCATGGCCCATTTCAAGGAGGGGAATCCAACATCTGCTGTGGGGAGAAGAAAAAGCAAGAAAATAACTACAACGAAACTCAAAGACAGAACATTCCATTTTTTAATAGATATATTTCATTTGTTCACATGCTCTTTCATTGCAGGAGTGGGTTGGTGTATTTGTTCCTTTCCCAGAAATAATGAACTTGGCAATTCTATCCCTGAAATTGAAACTCTGTTCTTTAATGGGCATAACATATTATGTTGTCTTACCTATTTCAGGAGTGCAGAAAAAAAATAAGAATGGTATGACACTACTCAGTGATAGGAAACAAAGCTTTTTTAAAAAGTTTATTTCAGACAATATTAGAACCATCTTTTGGTAAAGGGGAACAGTCTCAAATACATTTATGTATACATATAGATACGTATGGTGGTGAATGTCATTATTTTAGTGAAACTGAAATATAATATAAAATTTTTTAACTCTCTAGAGTAACACAAAATGATAATCACCAAGCACATTCCCCTGACAAAGTAAATTTAAGACACAGATATTTTTAATAATGGGAAACTGTAGGAGAATCTGACATTTTGTATAATTGGTGCAGGCGGGTTTTTAGCCAGACACTGACATTGCTTGGGATGCAAACACACATGGGAAGAGATTTAAGCCATTTTTATGCCTGGTGCCTAACTTACATACATTTATGTAAATGTTCATAAATTCTTCCTAAGTCTGAAAAGCAACAGAATAGCATTGCAGGTTATAAAAATTATTTTACAATTAAAAACAATTTGAATATCACCATCATTAGCTAATGTTTTTTTATCATCCTCTGGGACCATAAAAGCATTGAAGTTCAATTTATATAACATTTACTTCTCCTAAGCGTGGGGGGGAGGTGGCTGTTAACATTTTCCAGTTAAAAACATTTAACATCCTATTGAGCCACAAATAACAGACTCAGTTTCAGGGATGAAGGTCTGAAAACACTGAAGCTGAAAAAATAAATAACTGAAGTCCAAGGATATGACACATTATATATAGGTCCAGAGTACCAGAGCAGCCAATGACTCTTATCCATCATGTTTTCAGCCAAAACCATACTTTATGTCCAGGAACTAAGGTGGGGTTTAATGTTAGATTAATTGCGGGGATATGCTATTATGTAAGGTCATTAAATTAAAATAATACTATGATTATAACTATTAATCATGAGTTAATTCATCAGATCAGTATTAGACAAGGCTGTTCCTTCCCCAGGATAAGTTGGTGCTGTTCAATCAAACTCAGATGCACACCATTCCTTTCACCTCCACTGATTTCTCCTCAAGCTTCTCCTTTCCCATCTGATTTCTTAAACTGCATTCCACCTCTCACTGAGATGTTCTCACCCCTACATCCTGACCTTCCTTCTTCAAGGCACCAAATTCCCATAATTTCACCACAAAATATTTCCAGGGGACCCCTGAGATACATTAGTTCACCAAAGAATCATGGATGTAGTTTGAGATTTCCTAAGGGATTAAAAGGGAGGTGTCTTCCTGCTGAGTCTCATCTGCCACTCTCCTGCTTGCTTTTCTTAAGTCCGGTCTCCCCACTCCAATCTTGCCTGTCCAAATGGTGCAATTTTTCAGGGCTGTAATAAACATCTCCCCCATGAATCTCTGCAGGTCCCTATTGCTTACTTCATTAAATAGAAAAGCTCTACAAGCCAACCCTGTCTTTATCTATTATTTTATCTTATACAGACCATCAAGGTGATGAAAGCAGATGGTATTTATAGCTTTCCCCAACACTCCAAGTGTGGGACCCTGTGTTTTATCACCCTTCCCTGCCCAGTTTCTCTCAAGATTGTGTTTGTTTGTGAAAAATCATGGGAAAATTTGCCACTACCCGGCTTCCCAACACATCCGAGTTATACAGAAATGAGCATCATACAAGAGGAACTAATGGGGATCTCTGCAGACCCTCCCACCTTAACCAAAGGCCAGAGTATTTGGTGGAGGAGGGGAGCTGGGAATGGATGGAATCCGGTGCTGATGTCAACGTATTTGGTGGAGGAGGGGAGCTGGGAATGGATGGAATCCGGTGCTGATGTCAACAAACTATTAAACCAAGCAGAGTGTCATCAAAATTATCCCTCCAAAGTACTTCAGAAGGACACATAAGTCTGCCCTCTCTCCAGATTTCTAACTCAACCTTCTGCCCAGGGAAGTATGAGAGACAGCAACTGGCTTGCAATTTAACCATGGGTAGGAAATAGATGTAGCCAGAAATGAAGAATCATGGAACTCACTGGATGAACAGGTTGCAATATCTGACTGATTTTATCAGTCCCCTGAACTTTCTCTGGGGCATATGTACTTCAGGGTGGAGTGACCAGTACAACTTTGAGCACTGTATCTATAGGCAGGTTTTTCTTTCCCTCCTTTCCCCTTATAATAAGAGTACATATTATGGGCTAAAGGAAAAAAATGGCACCCATCTGATGTCCTTCTATACTGGAGGAGAAATGCTGCAGTGGGCCCTAGGCAAGAAATTATGTTAATGAGAGGAGCAGCAGGAAAGGAGCCCAGCTTGTGGGAAGAGTCTTTCTAGCCCCAAAGAATAACCTTAACAACCCCATTTATTACACTGCTTACCTGCCACTGTATCTGACATCAATTTCCTAGGGGGCTCTTAGGGAAAGCTTTAGAAGTGAACTTGGCATGGAGAGGTGGGGACACTGACATTCAGTGTTCTACCCAGGTTTGCAAAGACCAAGGGACAAAGTCAACTACAGCAAGTTGACCCCTCAATTCCTGGTCTAACCATGCCTTTTGCCTGAATGCCTGTGCCAGAACCTCACTTCTATTTCTGCCCCTTTCAGGTCATCGTTCATTGTTTTATAGCAGAGCAAAGAAGAACAACCAATTAAAGCTTACCTGGGGCCTAGGGAAGCCTCCTAAAGAAGGAATTTAACCTGAGCATTGAAGCCTGGCAAGAGTGAAAGAGGGTCCCAGTAGAGGTGGCTGCAGATGCAAACCAAGTGCATGGAGAAAGGGTACAAGAGAGGTAGCAGGGCTAGGCCGTGCTGGAATGTGCACAGAGACAGATGGGAATCCACTGACAGGGTATTTGTTTATTTACTTTTTCACCTGAAAAGTTGCTGTCCTAGTCAGCTTTTTCATGCTGTGATGTAAAGACAAGACAAGAAAATTTTTAGGGGAAGAAAAGTTTATTTGGAGGCTCAGGGTTTCAGAGGCCCCAGTCCATAGACAGCAGGCTCCATTCCTTAGGGCTCGAGGGGAGGCAGGACATCATGGAGAAAGAGTGTGGTGGAGGGAAGCAGCTCACATGGTGATCAGGAAGCAGAGAGAGACTCCACTCTCCAGAGACAAATACAGACCCCAAAGCCATGCCCCCAATGCCCCCTCCTCCAGCCACACCCACCTGCCTCCAGCCACCACCCAGTTAATCCCATCAGGGGTCCATTCACTGGTTGGGTTAAGGCTCTCACAACCCAGTCATGTCTCCTCTGAGCCTTCTCATTGAGCATTTGGGGGATCCAAACCATAACAATTACTGACACCATCATGTGTCCATTAAAAAAAAATAATCCTCCAGATTTCTGTGCAGATAACAGCAGGTCCCAAGAGTAAACTTGGAGAGACCATTACTGAAAGGTGGGCTTGGGGGTGGGGAAGAAGAATGGATTCCAGGGACACTGAGAAGGAAAACTGACAGGAACTAGCTCACAGGGAATGGACCTAGGATTCTGCCTTTCACTGGAACAGGAAGAAGAGGAGGTTGGACATGAGGAAGTAGAAAGGGGGAGGGGCGGGTACTGAGCTAGATTTGAAGGTACCCTGAGAACCCCAATGTCAAGGAGGGATCAGGCAGATCTCAGCCAGAATTTGAGAGTGCTCTTGGGACAGACAGTAATTTTTGCCATGAGGAGGCAGCTTGGGGAAAGAAGTGAACAGAGTGAGAAGAGAAGGGCCCCCAGATGATCCTTAGAGGAATTCCAACAGTTAAAGAACTTAATGAAAGACAATGATTCGACCCTTTTATCATTCAAAGCCTTTACTTGGTTAATGATTTGTCATTCCTTGATCACAAATCCACAGAGTATGCCCCTCCACTTCTTAAAGCAACATTGCCCACAGAAGTTTCAGATTCCTGGCTTAGAGACTGGGTGTCACTGGGCTCTATGTGATCATCAACAGGTCCCTGCAGCCCTGTGCTATCTTACCCCTTAGGGCTACTAAGCATTCACTGCCTGCAGGTTTGAGGAACAGTGGGAATCCACTGAACTCTACCAATTCTTATTTGGGTTTGAGTTATATGTTAATTTCAGACAGACAAAAAAGGACTTCACAGAACCAAATGAACAACTCTTTGTCTGCTCAGTAAGACAGCAGAAGCCATTCAACTGCTCCCTGGGTGAAATCCTTGCACCTTCCCAAGCATCACTATTTGCATACTAGCTCTGAAAGGGGAACTGGAGATACCCCAGAAAATGAGGGCAATCCTCAGCCCTAAGAAGACCAGCAGGGGAGACTGGGAGACATCATGCTGCCCAATAATCCAGACCAAACATGGGAAGACTTCCTACGCACACATAAATATGAAGAATGTTCCTGGAAAAAAAGAAAGTCTCCCAAAGTAACACTACCTGGTACCACATTTTCCACATGGAGAGAAATATCTTGCTCAATCAGCACAAAGGCAGATGATCATCCACCGTGGGCTAAAGAACTATAAGGAAAATTTTGAAAAAACTGAATTCTTATGAAACTCAGACTAGTAAAAGCTGCAGGTCAAGCAGGTATTCTGATCTGCTTGAAAAGGACAGTTTCAGCAGAGACCTCAGGAAACACTGCAGCAGCTGAATGGAAAGTTGGCCCAGGGGGATGGAGCTCAGTGGTAGAGCATTTGCCTAGCATGGGTGAAGCACTAGGTTCAATCCCCCAGGACCGCAAAGGAAGAAAGAGAAAAAGAAAAAAATCAAGAATTGACTGTCAATTCCAATTTTAATAACTGGGAGAAAAGAGTACAATTAGGGATTAGACAGCAGAAGGTTCTTTTCAAATATAAAATATATGACCAGGAGGGGCTAAAAGACTCAGAAGCATTTCTAAAGTCTAAATGCACATACAGATAAATGTTATCACATCTGACACCAACTGCTGTCTCTCTCAAAGTTGGGGACAATCTTTGGCTTCCTGCACTACTCAGGAAAGTTACATTTAACCAGTTCCAATTTCCTGCAATGAAAATTCTGCAGTGAGCTGGAGGGAGAGATGGTAGAACCTGGGTATGCCAGGGTTCACCTACACAAAAAGGACTCTTCCATATTGCAGGAGAAGGAACTACATAGTTCCTTGATTTATCCTTAAAAGGCTTATATCCTTATCAAGCTACCACGATTTAACCTAGAATTTTTTTTTCTTTAATAGGAGACTGTTTGTGAATACAGCAAGTCATGTAGCAACCAAGCCCTCTTCCCAGTTGTTATGCTTCATCTTAATAATTTCAAACTAGTGATCTAAAAATAGCAATTTTCACATATCCTTTGGCAACCATAAATATGATAAAATAAAAGGGACTTGAATCAGCCAGCAGAACTATGAATCAAAACTTCCCAAGTGAATGAACACATTTTCATCCAACTACCAGAGGCACAAGGATACCCACTCTCCCTGAAACAATCATACAGAAAGAACTTATAGCCAATGAGTTTTTCAAAATATTAATAGAAATCATTTAAGGCACTGTTTCTTCTCCTAAACTTCATCTTGGAACTTCATTCTGAAAAGAAATACTAACAACTGCTGGGTGTGAGCCTATAATCACAGTGATCTAGGAGGCTGAGACAGAAAGCTTCAAAGTTTGAGGTCAACCTCAGCAACTTGGAAAGGCCATGTCTCAAAATTAAAAAAAAAAAAAAAGAAGAAGAAGACAAGGGCTGTGGATGTGTATCAGTGTTTAAGCGCCCTTGGGTTCAATCCTCAGTGTGTGTGTGTGTGTGTGTGTGTGTGTGTGTGTGTGTGTGTGTGTGTTGGGGGAGGGATACCAATAACTAATGAGCCTCTCAAACCCTCCATTTGCACTTTTCCTCCAGCCTTCAGTTCACTGTACATTTACCACGTGTAAAACATGAAGGTGATTAAAAAAAAGAAGATACAATTTCTGCAAGACTGGAACATCTGAGAGTTCCTGCAGTCAAGCATTCAAAAGAAAAAAATGCAATTTGGAGGCAAAAATATCATCACAGGTATAAGCAAAATTGCATGGACACAAGACAGACAGACACCAGCAGGTGGGAGATGGAAAAGAGGAAATGGTTCAGAACAGGAGTGTCAATCATCAGCTTGATCAGGCTCAGAAAGCATCTTGTAATCCATGCAATGGAAGGCTCCATTTTACCAGCTCCACCAGGCCATCCAGGGTGTTTCTCTGGAGGATCCTGACCTCATTTGCTATGGTGACCAGATAATTTGAAGTACAACCAGCCCACTGTATCCACGGATGATACCTCAGGATTTTCAACCAACCACAGCCAGAAAAAATATTTTTTAAAAACTCCATACGTACTGAACATTTTTCTATGTCAGTATTCCCTCAATGATATAGTATAACAACTATTTACATAGCATTTACATTTTATTCGGTCTTACAAGTCATCTAGAGATGATTTAAAGTATACAGGAGAATTGCACAAGTTATATGCAAATACTATGCCATTTTATTTAAAGCATTTGAGCATCTTTTGTTATGTGTGAAAGATCATAGAATACCATCCTTGGTACCCAATTCCCACTGGATACCAAGGGACAATGGCATTGAAAGCATTGGGGGGGAAACCAGAAGCAAAAAACCAACCAAACAAACAATCAAAAAGCTCAAAAAAAGCTGGCACATTTGCCCACACCTATAATACCAGCAACTCAGGAGGCTGAGGCAGGAGGATCATGAGTTCAAAGCCAGCCTCAGCAATTTAGCGATGCCCCTCAGCAACTCAGCAAGACCCTGTCTCTAAATACAATACAAAAAAGGGCTGGGGATGGGGCTCAGTGGTTAAACATCTCTGGGTTCAATCCCTGGTTAAAAAAGAAAAAAAAATCAACAATAACCATAACAACATATCAAAAGCTTCAAGAAGTGGGATAAAAATGTGACCTTGTGAGTTAGCATTTGCCAACTGAGCAAACTTAATTCCTGAACCTCTATCACAAATTCTTCACATGTGAAATTGGGACAATACTGGTTCCTGGTGAGTTATAAAAACAGTAAGACATCCCACCCTCATGAAGGGGTGCAGCATGTGATGAATGCCCCACCAAAGCCTTGTCTCATCAATGGATTCTGCCAACCAGGGACAGTCCCTGATTCTCCTCTCCTCTGTGATTTCTGCTGTGATGTCCCTCAGACAGTTTTTAATCAGATGCTCTCCTTCCCGTTGGTATCCCTCAAAAAATAAATCCTCATTCTGCTACCATCAGCAAGAAATGCATTATTTTTATTTTCCCATCTGTTTGTTTAAATCTGTTTTTCCTTCAGTTATAAATACCCCATTCACACCTGTTTTTGTTTTCTCTGGTTTAGGTTTTTGTGTTTGTTTGCCTTATAAGCCATCAGGTCACACTCTGAAAAGCTGAGATTTTTGGGGACAAAAACTCCAGGTATTAGTGAAACCATTTGCACACTTGAATTAAAAGCCTCCATGTGTCAAGGTCCCGAGGCAGGTTTTAGCTTCTGTTTTTTCCACTAAGTGCCTTTGCTTTTGCAAGTTGAGCTGTGTTACTGATAGTGAAGGAGAAATGCCTTTCTCTTTCCCTGACAGCTATATTCCCACTGTGACAAAGATAATCATAGACATTAACAGTGGTAACAAGCTATTTGATCACCAACTCGTGCTTCTTCCAGGGCAGGTGAAGCATCTAAAATAATACAGTATCATGACTGCATTTTCAAAAGTAAATACATTAACTCTCCCACTCCCAATTAACCAGAAAGGCTTTTATGCACCCAAGTTAAACCCCTCTGTGCTTGATAAAATACACCAGGTACCCACTGCCTGCTTCCTCTTCAGAAATCCTCAAACCTCTCTCCATCTTTGTTTTCTAAACATGCCCATCTACTATTCCCTCGATTTCATTTCACAGAATTAGTCCACCCCTCTGCCCTTTTCTGTAGCTATAGCAACCAACCACTCAATATCTGGGAACAATCCCCACTCCTGACCCCCCAATAATAGCATGAAGACATTATGAGCTGCAAGAAGAAAGGGGCTGCAGGTGTTTTGTTCACTGCTGAACTCCCTGCACCTAAAACAATGCCTGGCCATAGTAGGTGCTCAATTTTTCTTTGGTGAAAGGAGAGAGCGAATGAATGGATGAACAGATTGCTTTTTGATTCCCTGGGAGACAGGTGTTCTTCGTGACCTGCATCAATTTCTCTTCTTTTCAAGACATGCTTGAGATTCCTTTTGGAAGTGACTCCCTTAATCCATATTTAGCTTTTCTGAAAGGCAAGCAGGGTGTCAGGGGTCTCCTCTGAAAATTGAAGCCGGTGGAAATCCAGATCTAGCAACTATCTATTTCCATCCGACCACCAGATGTAGAGTGTGACTGGTCCAGAGATCAGACCTCTGCAGGAAAGTATAGGTCAAGGAGCTCTCGTTCCACTGACATTGTAAGCTCTAAGGATGATTTAAGCCCACTGATGCTGGAGGCCATCATGAAGAAAGAGCTGGCTAGGATTAAAGCCAAATCAGGCAGAACCCTGCAGGTACAGGGATGGGGGAAGGCAGAAACTGCCTCAGACTTTGCAGTTACTTTAGTTAATAAATCTCAGTTTTTGCGTCAATCCAGTTTGTCCTGGATCTTCTAGTACATGCTCCAGATGGGTCCTAATGAACAGAGACATATACCTCCTCACCTTAACCTGGGTAACCTCCTGTGCTTCAGTCCCAGGTCAGTGACATTCCCTCACGCAGCATCTCTTTGAATTTCACCTCAATCCATCATTAGCACGGTGCCCAGGCACATGTCATAACCATAACTGCAGAAATGATTCCTTCCCTGTGTCATGTATTTTCTATGTATAATTCCTAGGGTGCAAATCATGTACTGTCCTTTCCAATCTAAGATGGTTTCATAAATTGTTGTTCGTGATTAAGTAATCACCCTCTATGCTTGGAATGGATGCTCGTTCACAGGCAACCACAAAGCTGACCTTTAGCCCACCAGAGTCTCTCTCCTTCTGCAGGCTCACAAATTAGCATGGGATCAAAAGCTCAAATGCAGACGCAATTAGGTTGGGCTAATTATCTTTGCTAATAAAAGGACTGTCACCCTGGTGGATCCACTTGGGTGATTTTGGAAGGCAACAGGGGCCTTTTCTATTAGAGAACTGAATCTCTGTTGAAAACCCTCTGCGACTCTTCCTTACTTAACCCCCAGCACACATCCCCCAAGCAAGGATCACAGCAGAACACTCTTTCCATTATTAGAAGCTATCATTTCTCATCATGCTATGTCTAAATTTGCTCAAATGTTTTCACTAATTTTCTGACAATTTAGGAAAAATGTTCTAGAAGAGAGAAGATACCGCAAAGAACTCTAATGTAAGAACAAGCTCATGTCCTACCAATTGAGGGTGCTTAAAAAGGTCTCTGAGAGTTGAAAGTAAACAGATGTCTTCGAATTTCTGCAACAGAAGAGTGGGGTGCCAAAATCGAACACTGATGCTATAAGCGACACTAATTACTGAGCACAGGTATTTCGGGCCTCTCATTTACAAAATCAAGACAGCTAAAATCCACTGCCATGGACTGTGGTATCTGTGCTTGGCTTACCTGTGGGTAAGCATCCCATCTGGATTCAAATATGCTCACAGCAGTTCATGGGGTTCAGAGGACACCTTCTGAAGGTGGGAGTCAGCTCACTATCGAACAGTTCCACAAAAAGTGTGTGTGTGGGGGGGCAGGCAGGGTCTGATCCTTTCCTTCAGTCTTCTTAATTATAACCTAAGTCTTCATGAAATCATTTTCAAATTAAATCCTTCTGTGCTCCCTAAATTAAATCTTTCTCTGTTCCCAGATCCAAACCTCTTAGGCATAGCAGGCATTAACATTTTTTTTTATTTATCGCATTAAGAAATATATGTTGTTTCCTCAGCTTCTGCCAATTGTGGAATTATTTGTTTGCAGAGCCCAGCCTTAACCATTCATCTGATAGAAAGAAAATGTGAACCTTATTATCCAGGATGATTTTATTCACTGCTAGGCAAAGTGGAATCTACTATGGAATTCTAAGATGATGACCCCCCCCAAAAAAAAAGAACAAAGAAAAATGATTCCCCAATTGGTGCTAATAACCTTCCAGCAAAGTATTATAAGTGGCAAATCAAATAAACAGTGAGAAACAATTGTAAAAACAATGATGATGATGAAGATTGAAGGAATCAGTCAGGAAACTTGGCTTAGCCAAAGAAAGCACTCTTCGACAGCCATGTTTAATAACTCTACAGTCTGGGCAAGCCACTTCATCTTCCTGAGCTTCATTTCTCCCCTCTATACAATAAAAAGAGCAATCTTGTCTACTGCAATGCTGGTCTTCCTGGCTAATGCCCTCAGTTTTTACTCTACATTTACAGATCTCAGGACAATGCCTAGGTACCCATTAAGTGCTCAATAAATGGCAGCTTTTGTTGATCTTATTAATTTAGCAACATTTCTTGAATAGAGACGATAAATTATTGTTTGCTGTTCATCAATATCCTTTTCCGGAAAAATTCCATCTGTTCATTTAAATCAATTTTTTTTTTTTTTTTATGATTTGTAGGCACATCCTTTCTGGCTCAGATGAGTTCATGAAATCTTCTTGCAAGGCCCTGACTTAAGTTTTCCTTGACTGAAGGGCTTTCAGTGTCAGCTGGAACAGAAGTTTGCCAAAAGTATACAAAAGTTCCTACTAGATTCGGAAGTTCCTGGTACTGTGCATAAAACTCACTAGCCAGGTCTGCACTCCTTGTAACATACATTGATTGATATTCTACTTCCTGATCGTAAACTTAGCTA
This sequence comes from Ictidomys tridecemlineatus, assembly GCF_052094955.1. Taxonomy (NCBI): domain Eukaryota; kingdom Metazoa; phylum Chordata; class Mammalia; order Rodentia; family Sciuridae; genus Ictidomys; species Ictidomys tridecemlineatus. Next base: position 70,923,797 of record NC_135489.1, on the reverse strand, counting down.
TGTCCTTTGCTGTCTGTTCTAGTTTGTGTGAGATGTCCCCCTAAACCTCCTGTGGTAGATTCAGAGGTAAAACAATTAGATTGTGAGAACTGTGACCTATTCGGTCCATCCTAGTTTGAATGGACTGACTGGGTGGTAAGTGTAGGTAGGTGAGAACGGCTGGAAGAGGGGACATGCTCTGGAAGTGTGCATCTTCTGGGGAGCCCCTTCTCTTCTGCTTCCCGGCTGTCTTGAGCTAAGCACCCTTCCACCATGACAGTCTGCGTCACCTTACACCCTGAGCAATGGAGTTGGCCCACCCCAGACTGAACATCTGGATCAGTGAGCCTAAATAAACTTTTCCTCCTCTCATTTATTCTTATTAACAGAATGAGAATATTTTAGTTCAAGATAATAATGATGGTAAATCAATGGCATGTTGAAAGTTCCCCTGTAATGATAACGTTTTCACTTGTGTTTGTTGTTGGGGATCTAAGGTAGGGCCTAGCACATGCTAGGCAAGTATTCTACCATGAAGCCACAACTCCAGACCAATATTTTTCGTTGCTGTTGTTGTTTTGATGGTTGGAGACACTGAGTTGCCCAGGAGAGACATGACTTTCCAATTTTCCTGCCTTGGTCTCCGAAGTCACTGGATTACATGTACCCCTGTACCTGGCTGAATATTCATCTTGTCACTTGCAGTGTGTTCTTCAGTACTATGCAAGCATTACAAACCTAAATGGTAAGAATTATAAGAATCAGTGTGTGTGTGTGTGTGTTTTCCCTCAGTGTGGGAATGAAACCCAGGGCCTCATTCATGCTAAACAACTACACTATCACTGAGATACATCCCCAGCCCCGTAGACATATTTTTATGATCATTTACATATTAGGATTTTGGAAAAGCAGGCTGACAACAATAAAATGAACCTCAAAACTCCAACCAGGAATTTAATTTGTTCCATATGACAAATAATGTATCTGTGTTTTATACAGGCATTTTACAACATCTGGTGCCTTAAATGAGTAAAAGTATTTGTTAGGAAAACAAGGGTTTACATGTGACTCCCTTCAACTTTGGAATAACCCAATGGCACAACTGTAGTGTGGAATGTTGCAAAGTGAAGTCAGTCTCTACAACTAGTGAACTGAGAGTTTGTCTCTGTGTCTTCTATTATGTTCCACTGCTCTACATGTCAATTTTGGTGTCAATACCATGACATTTTTGTTACTATAGCTTTGTAGTATAGTTTAATGTCTGGTACTCTAATGCCTCCTGCTTCTGACTATTTACTAAGGATGGCTTTTGCTATTCTGGGTCCTTATTTTTCCAAATGAATTTCACAATTGCCTTTCCTATTTCTATAAGAAATGGCGATGGGATTTTAATGGGAGTCGCATTGAATCTGTATAGAGCTTTGCATACTACGGCCATTTTGACCATATTAATTTTGCCTATCCAAGAACATGGGAGATCTTTCAATCTTCTTCAATTTCTTTCTCCAGTGTTCTGTAGTTTTCATTGTAGAGGTCTTTCACCTCTTTTTTTTTAAGGTTATTGTAAATGGGGTAGTTTTCCCAATTTCTCTTTCAGAGGATTCATCACTCATGTATAGAAATGCCTTTGATTTATGGGTATTGATTTTATATCCTGCTACTTTGCTGAATTCATTAATTAATTCTAGAAGTTTTCTGGTAGAGGTTTTTGCATCCTGTAAGTATAGAATCATGTCGTCAGCAAATGATGATAGTTTAAGTTCTTCTTTTCCTATTCATATCTCTCTAATTTCTTTTATCTGTCTAATTGCTCTGGCTAGAGTTTCAAGGACTATGCTGAATATAAGTGGTTAAAGAGGGCATCCTTGTCTTGTTCCAGTTTTAGAGGGAATGCTTCCAATTTTTCTCCATTTAGAATAATGTTGGCCTTGGGTTTAGCATTGATAGCTTTTACAATGTTGAGGTATGTTCTTACTATCTCTAGTTTTTCCTAGTGTTTTAAACATGAAAGGGTGCTATATTTTGTCAAATGCTTTCTCTGCATTAATTGATATAATCATATGAATCTTATCTTTAAGTCTATTGATGTGATGAATTATATTTATTGATTTCCATATGTAGAAGCAAACTTGCATCACTGGAATAAACCCCACTTGATCATGGTGCACTATTTTTTATTATGTTTTTGTATGTGATTTTCGAGAATTTTATTGAGAATTTTTGCATCAATGTTCATCAGGAATATTGGTCTGAAATTTTCTTTCCTTGATGTGACTCTGCCTTGTTTTGGTATCAAGATGATACTAGCTTCGTAGAATTAAACCAATCTGGAAAGCAGTATGGAGATTCCTTAGAAAACTTCGAGTGGAACCATCATTTGACCCAGCTATCCCACTCCTCAGTCTATATCCAAAGGACTTAAAAATAGCATACAATGATAACAGCTACATCAATGTTTATAGCAGCTCAGTTCACAATAGCTAAACTGTGGATGCCCTAGATGCCCTTCAATAGATGAATGGATAAAGAAACTCTGGTACATCTACACAATGGAATATAACTCAACATTAAAAGTGAATAAAATTATGGCATTTGCAGGTAAATGGATGGAGTTGAAGAATATCATGCTAAGTGAAGTTAGCCAATCCCAAAAACCCAAAGGCTGAATGTTCTCTCTGATAAGTGAAGGCTGATGCATAATGTGGGGGACATGGGAAAAATGGAGAAACTTTGACGGCGCAAAGAGGAGGAAGGGGTGGGGAGGTGGTGTGGGGTAGAAAAGATGGTGGAATGAGCTAGACATCATTACCCTAGGTCCATGTATGACTACACATATGGTACAACAACTACATTGGGTACAACCATAGAAATGTAAAGTTGTGCTGCAATTGTATACAATGAATCAAAATGCATTCTACTGTCATATATACTAATTGAAATAAATTTAAAACAAAAATTCAGAGAAATTTAAATAAATAAATAAATAAATAAATAAGGTCGGCCTAGGTCTGGGTGAAGGCCTAGTTCCTCTGTTTAATAGCTGTATAAATTAATGTTGGTTCACCAACCTCTCTGAGACTCATTTTCTTCATTTCTCAGAAAAAATGAAATAATACTCATTATCATCCATCTCAGAGATTGGATGAGAGAATTAAATGAGGTATTGAAATGTACCCAGCACAATTCTTGGCACAGAGTAGACGAGGGACGTGTCTTGGGACTGAATTTGACCCCAAAATAAAGTCAAAAGAAAAAAGAAAAAAAAGCAGTCATACAGTAAACTTAATTAGTGTTGAAGGAAATACTGGATGTTATTAGGATGACTGTTGTTTCCTCTTATTTAACAGATGCAAGGAGAAAATATGTGTTTACTTTAGGGTTCTGATTTGCATATTTATGAAATGGGACTTTTAGAAGATTGGACAGGGCTATCGTTTTGCTTAAGAAAATACAGTAACTGTTTGCTAGTGTTGCAATCTGACTGTCAATCCATCCACCAAGTAGAGAAATTCTCCCTTCAAAGCCTATGTTCTACCATCAAATAATAACAACCTACTCAATAGAAAGAAATCTATGAAAACTAGAATGCAACTTGGTCCCATTCCTAGAAAAACATATAATCCTACTGATGGAAAAAATCTTGAAATCATCATAATTCACACAAGCCCATACCCCAGGTCAGATGCAGAAACATCCCTGGCACAAACTAGCAATTGGTGAAGTTGGAAAAATAAAATAAGATCTTGGAAATTCCTCTAAAATATTCTCAGGGCTGTGAGATTCTAGGTTTAACATCATTTCTTGCAGTTCATTCATTCGTGTACAACCTTTGCAATTGTTGCCATAAAACTATAAACTGATTAATTGGCTTCTTCCTAGAAAATGGCCTTTTCTTTACAAGAAATCAAAAAAAATTAATGAATGCAACTGCATTAAATACAAGTTATTGATGAAGCCAAGAACTGAAATCAGTGCAGACTTTTTTCCAGTCAATCTAAAAGGTTTATAGAAATTTGTTTTACTCTAGCTCTGCATCTAACATGGGTGCACACCCACCAAATGCACTGTGGTCAGAAGACCCCAAATGAAACTGTACATGCAGTTTTAGGTTCAGAAGCTCAACACTCTCCATGAAAGAGATAGGGTTTCCCATTCGGCTTTTCAAAACAGGTAACCGGTATTCCTCAAATAATAAAATTCAGCATGTTATGGAAACCTTTAGATTAAAGCAAGAAAATACAGTCAAACATAACCTTCAAAATATTTCCTGTACTATTAACAAAAACTAGAGGTGCATCATTTTAGAGTATGGATTGCCTTCTCCAAAATGCAGGCTAAGCCTGAAAAACTTTATAATATTTCAAGCATTTTCTCTGTATTTGTCTGGTGTTTTCCTATGATGGCAGATTTAGCAAGGTATCCTCACAATGCAATTGGATCACACATTGTCTTTTTCTTTAGGGTCCACCATTTATGACTTTTATGAGTCTTGCATATATTCACTCAAGTTTGCTCTGTAGTCATCCTCTTTTGATACTTACTGGAGGTGAAGAGATTCTCTGAGGTCTGCTTATTAAGTGCAAGATGTCAAGGTTTCCACTGCACTTTATGGAACTCGTGTGAGTTTATGTAGAGCTGCTTTGTGTCATAAAATAGTGGTATTTTAAAAGTTTCCCTAATTTGTGTGAAAACTGCTCCAAAATACACTGTAAGTGTGACTACCAGTTTATTCTCCTCTGCACAGTATCCAAACAACTGTCAAAATCCTGTGTGTGGACGTTACCACTTTCCCAAGTTCTCAACCAAGTTCTGGTCCCACTTGCTTGAGGAATTTCTACTTATGATAATTAAAATGACACATTTACCATGAAGTGCAGTGGGCCATTTCCAGCAAATGTTACTCATGTCTGAATTGGTTTTTCCATTTATAAAGAATAGTTTTTCCCATTAATTATGATGGGGATTAATAGCCACTTAAAAGTTATCACCCCAAATGCAAAAATCCAAAGACCAATGGTTATTGGATGATGAAGACGTTAAGCAACGATAATGGTATCTCCTTCCAAAAGATCTGTTTATTTCCTCTAGAAACATGGACAACTGTAATTAAAAGTTTCATTTTCCACTTTAGACTTGGTTTTGTATAATGTCTAGAGCAACTGCAAATATTACAATTGAGCACACTGTCCATGAACAATTAGTAACGGCTTTCATTAGTAGACTCTTCTGAAAGGTTATAGGAAAAATAACTAATGTAAGTGAAGAACTTACACATTTCAAACATGAAGTGTTGAATGCTAAATAAATTTCCCTTCTCTACTGGCATTTACAGATTCCTCAAGAACACCTAAAATAGAATCTGATTCATAATAAATTTTAATTTACATAAAACTCCAGGGAAATACATGAGACATTCCTTAAATCCTTTTCCAGATCAGAAAGTTTCTAATTTGCAGGATAAGAGGGTGCAAATGTTTCCTTAAAACCAATTTTCAAAGTTTATAGCCATACAGAAAAAGTTTATACACCCATATACCATATGGTAATCCAATCAAATCTGGAAAGTTTTATAAAAGTAAAAAAACTTTTTTAAAAAAAGACAGAAAAGGGGGCAAAATGTTAAAAAAAAGTGTGTGGGGGTAAAAGGGATACATATTAAAGCTTTGATAAAAATCAATCATTCAGATTTGGTTAACGATAGAGAAAAGAAATTTAAATGAAAAGGAAGAGTATTTTTAAAACCTTTACTAAGATAAGATAGATAACTTCAAATGCACTCTTAAAACAGTAGGAAATCTGAAGTCCAGACAGAAGAAAAAGAGTAGCATTATAGTTTCAAATTCCAATAAAAAGCACTCCAGGCACAATTCTATTCCAAGATAATTCACTGCAGAAGGGGAAGGGGCGTCCAAGATCAAATGCAAGATTGTTTTTCCTTTTCATTTACAGCTTTAAAAGCTTCTTGGCAGCACTGGTAATCTGTCAGAAAGGGTGAAAATGGTGCTTAATAGATAATTTTAAGACTTTACTCAAAAAGATGTTAATAAATACATGGGAGCTAGGACTTGGAAGTGGCACTAGGAGTACCATGAGCACAATGTTCTTCTTTTGCGGTCACCTGTTATAAATCTAAAAATGCCATCCTCTCTGACTGCATGTTTCTTGCCTCTAAAATAAGCAAGAAGCTGTGAAATTGTTTCCAAGTTTCCCGGGCTCAGAAAAGAGAAGGGCAAACTCTGAGTGCTTCAGCCGCCTCCATCAAAGGCAAGTTGGTCTTAGATTTTTAAATGTTTGTGCTAGATAATGGAAATACGATCGGGTTTAAATCCTAAGTGTTTCAAACAGCTTCTGAGTCTCTAGATCTGATAACCAACATGTACAGACATCCTGGCCCAGGAAACGGGTTTCAACTGTAAGAGACCTGCCTCTCATAAATGTCCAGGAATGTGAATGAGTGTAGCAAAGTTCACTGGAGATCTGAAAGGCCAGTTTACAATAGTCACAAGATCTGAGTGAAAATGAAATGGCCAGTGATTCTCACATGAAGAGGAGCAGGCAGGGAAGCTAAATTTGCTGGCATCCCCGCTCAATCTCTTTGCTTACCTTGCCTGACATCCCAGAAAGCACCCCGTCACGTAGGCTAGGTTCCCCCTCTAGGATTGCAACATTTCAGGAAAGAGTTTAGCCAATGCAATATCACGAGAACTTTCTTTGAATACTACCTCTCATCTAAATGAAAGTGCACTATTTTTAGAGAAAACGGTTCCTATTTTAGCCGAATGTATCCTGGGAGATGTCTCAAAAGAAAGCCTTGTTGGTCCTGTCATTGGAATTGAGGGTTAAAAGCATTTACATGTACATCACTTTTCTGAAGTTCAAGGATCATAAAGCTTTTGAGCCAACTATCCTATTCCCTCGGATGGCTTTTATAAGGAGGTGTTTGCACAGTGGTTGTTTTTTGATGGAGTAAAACCACAAAGGGTATTCCCTCCTCATTACCACTTCTGGTCATTTTCTTCATGTGTCAGCTACAAATACCATACAATTTCCACATCCAGAAGATGAGACTCTGAGATACAATCTGGAATCCCCACAGTGTTAAGAAGACCTGAAATGCAATTGATTGTCCCCATTTCACAAGGCATGTTAAGGAAAGCAAAGAGAGGCATGATTGGCACAATGTAGATACCATACAAATCAGCCCTTCCAAAGACACAGCTGATATTGGTCCTATTTCTACTGGGCACAGTTCTATTTTGGGGTATGTATGTGTGTGTACACAGTTGCTTGTGTATATGAATGTGTGCATAGGGAACTCATTTCTTTTTTAAATTTTTTAATGTATACATGGGCATAATCTTTATTTTGTTTATTTATTTATTTATTTATTTGTGTGTGTGTGTGTGTGTGTGTGTGTGTGTGTGTCTGTCTGTCTGTGTGTGTGGTGCCAAGGATCAAACACACTTCCTCATATGCTCGAGGGAAGCACTCTGCCACTGAGCCACAATCCGAGCCCAACTTTCATTTCCTTTATGCACAATGAACTATGACAACAGTTACAGCGAGCCTAGGTCAACATCAAACTTCAAGGTCACAAGTGTATACAGAAGCGCTCAATGATGGCTCAAGGTGATAAGTTCTGGAATCAGTCCACCTGGTACTGAATCGAATCTCTGCAAAGGAATCTTGCACAAGTTACTTGCTTCTCTTAGCCTCAGTTTTCTTAAGGAAGAGGAAAATGATTTCTACTCCACAGGGTTCTTCAATTAAAGAGTCTACATAAAGTTCTTCAAAAAAGTGCCCAGGACAGATCAAAGATTAGATGAGGGTGGCTACTAATAAAATAATTCAAAGACATGTATAAGTAGCCAAAGCCCTTCCTTGGATTTGAGACATTTTATAAATGTGCAGAAAGTAGAACATAAAATTATTTTTAAAAAGTGAGAATGAGAGTAAGAAAAGAAAGATGACATTAGAGGCCAAGTCAGGAGTCAAAAGGAAATTCCACAGATCCCAACACGCTAAGAGTGACACACAACGGACCAGGAACCAGCTCTTCCTCACACATGGGAAGTTCATTCCTTCCACCTCCTGGGAGGCTCACTGAATGTGTTTTCAGTGGGCAGGGTGTGAGGGAGGGTGTACTCGCACGTGTGTTTCTCTGCCAATCTCCAAGACACACAGGGAGAAGCTGCAATCAAGAATTTGGAGAAGACAGGGTGTCCATCAAAAGCACATGGAGCAGACTGTTTTCTGTCCATCTGTTAACTTGCAAAACTGAGAAGCTGTGCTTCATTCTGTAGATCACACTTTGAAATGAGAAATGAGCAAACTGGAATGTGTTCGGACGTGAGAGACAAGGATGGGGGAAGGACCTCAGTTTACAAAAGTGCACAAGAGTTACAGGGAATGTGGGCGCAGGGCCTGGTGGGGCGGCAGAGAGAGGAATAGGCTGCACATGGCAGCTGTCTTCAAACTAAGTTAAACATGGACGTGGGAAGAGGGGGGTATTGTGTAAACCCATGGCATAGAAAGAAGAGTAATGAAAAGGAGGTGAAATCAGGATTTTTTGGGAACTCCACACTCAGGAAGTTCCAAAGATGAAATGGCCTCCATTTCATTCATTTATTTAAGGAATATTATTTCATGTATCCATGATATGCCTCCCAACGATAGGAATATCCAGGAGCCAACACTCAAGAAGACCAACAGGCTTACCAGGGTGAGATTATAAACCACAACAACTCATTTAGATGAAATAACTAACAGAACTTTGAAATGTTACCTGGACTAATGGCCACCCAGGCTCTATAGTTGCTTTCCTAGCAACCAGGTATATACATGTGACTAAATTCTGACCAATAGGAAGAGAGTGGGGGTAGCACATGTTCTTAAAGGGATGGGAAACACCATACACTGTGCATTTTCTAACTGAGACTCCTACTTGATGAATGGGCAAATAATAAGATAGGGAGAGTCAGGATTACAAAAAAAAAAAAAAAAAATTCCCAGATCAGCCCTGAATGGCTTGCTGCAGACTATTCTATGAAAACAAAATTCACCATATTGGTTAAGTCAGTGTTCCCTGGATTATCACAGCAGATGTATAGCATTGCAATTATCCTTACCTAAAAAAAATACTCGTATTTGTGACAAAACTGATATTTAAAAATCCAAGTTTTACAGCAAATTCGAGAATATAATCTAATCTTTAGATTACTTAAGCTTCCACCTTCCATGATTCAAATTCACAGTATGTGTGTGTGTGTGTGTGTGTGTATTCACTTTCTTTGTGTTGCACACACATACCGCTATACATGCATATATAGAACTGAATGTGACAACCTGTTTAAAGGAGGTTCCTGCTAGGATACATAACTTAGATGAGCATCCCCCCTTCCACTGAGAATCTAAACACCCAGTTGAACAAGCTAAATGTTCTCACAAAGCAAGGTAATTATAACTGCATCTTTGAGTCAATAAAATATTTAGACACAGAAGCCCAGGTGCAGGATTGAAAGACTGGGCCTGGCACGACCCACATGTGGCTCCCTTGCAGAGAGGAAATTTGCTTTCCCTGGGCTCGGTGGCACAAATATCTAACAGGGTGAATTTCTAGAGTGGAGACTATTTTCAAACTAGCTGATCTACTGATTATATGTTTGATATAAATGCCAGAGAAAGAAAAGACTTGTGTCATTGAGGAGACAAGGGGGAAATCAATTAGACTATCTTGTCATTTTCTGTGGCTACTGGTGAGATACAGTGCCTTAAAAAAAAAAATCACTCTAGAAAATGTAGAGAAACAATGGGATTAAGAGTGGCCATGGGCCAGGGATGTGACTTAGTGGTAGAGCATTTACCTTGCACAAGTAAGTTCCTGGGTTCAATCTTCAACCTTTCAAAAATAATTAAAAAACAGCCAAAGATAAATGACTGTTTCCAATGTCAATGTGAATCACACTTTAATGATCTCTTCCAAAAGATATTTGCTTCCAAATAAAGCAAAAGGAGTGATACAATAGCAATCAATTATTCAACTTGTGTGAACTATTATCAATGGTCAACACTTCTGCTGGAACCTACACTTGCCAGACTATAAGCCAATGCACTTTGGGAAGAATCTCATTTTTTAAATCAATTTTTAACATATGACAGTGGAGTACATTACAATTCATATTACACGTAAAGAGTACAATTTTCATATCTCTGGTTGTATATAAAGTATATTAATACCAATTCATGTCTTCTTATATGTACTCTGGAAAATGATGTCCATCACATTCCACCATCATTGCTACAGAGCAAGGAGAGTCTCATTTTTTCTTCTAAGGTGTTGAACTGTTATGGTGGCTAGTTTATAGATGAGGAAACCAAGGTGCATTCACTCAACATATTTAAGAAGTGCCAGCCAAGCACCAAGCACAATGACAAAACATAAGGCCTCTGCCTTTGAAGTCCTGCATCTAAAATGCAGAAGGCACAAACTCATATATCTTGGCAACATTATGACCGACCACCAAGTTGTCACTTGATACTGTTCCTTTTTAAACCTGAAGTTGAAGAGGGAACGCATGGTTTCATGTGGACTGGGGCACCCTCATTTCCTCCTGTCTTACACCTTCCCTGTTTTACATATTTATAATGCTTCAGGGACCCCAATTATAGGATTGCAGCAGCGGCTGTGTTCAGTTTTGCGTGTCTGACCACAAATTCTTAGCCATATGGGTTTCTTAATTGTCAGTCCTTCTCCAGACTGCCAGCTTAGCCATTCTGGACTTCAGCTTCTTTAGCTAAAAGTAAAAGAAGTGTGTGGGTGGGTGGGTGGGGGGTCTTGGTTGCTTCTTGCTCTTCTCTTGATCCATATGAGACCCTTATGAGTCCCAAGCCATGCCTAATCCCTGGGATATGGTAATAGGGAGAACATAAGCAGGTGACACTTGAAAAATTCACCAGGGAAAACAGATCAAAATCAAAAAGTGACAAAACAAGTCCTTTCTTTCTGACTATGAGACCAGAATATGCATGGGTGTGGTGGATACAAGCTTCGGAGTCCAAACACATGGGTTCCCAGCCCATCTCTCTTCTTTGGGGTGCACTTTAGCCAAGTCTCATGAGCTCTCTGAGTTTCCATTCCCTTAGCTGTAAAATGGGAACAGAACAGACTATGCTGTTGGTTTGAAGACTACCTGTGACGACAGAAATAGAATCAAGAAAATGGTGCCTTGCACACGTGATAAGAACTCAGAAAATGATGGTATTAGAGATTTTTATATTTGACCCTTTTAAAGGCTAATGCCAAAGGCACTGGGTCAGCTCACACAGGGAAGCTTATAATATATTTAAGTATTCATGTTCTCCTACATCTCTCTCTTGGCTAAGGCGCCCGAGGCGGCCAGAAATAATGACACTATTTGTGATCCTATGTTTATGCAACAGAAATGAAATGGAATTTTATGGTCCACTGTGTTCAACACTGATGCCCACAGTAGGATAATTCCATGCCGTGCTGTATAACAAGAATCCAGGCAATACCCCAGCCAAAGATGCAGCACTCAGGCCAGCAAGGATTTACCAGACCATTGGCTTAAGCAAGTGAGTCCCACATCTGGAGACTACATCTTACATGCTCTCAGTAGGAGATATTCTGCTGAACTGTGGAGTAAATCAGATCATCATTTTTAAACAGGTATCAGATATTGATAGGGGAAAATATTTTTAAACCACAACTAACTCGCCTATTCAATAACAAAAAAAATAAAGCTCATAAAATGAAATTAGAAATAGTGAATAAATGTCATCTGTGGGGGTACAGGAAACCCTGCTGGTTGAGAAGAAAGGAAGACAACATAAATGGCCATGTTTCATGCATAAGCTTACAAAACATTATACCCATAGGTCTCAAGTTGGAGCCAAATATAGGAATGCTGAGTTGTTATCCAAGATGAAAGTTCATGCTAATATCTACCTGGGACCTCACGTGAATTATTATTGCAAAATGATGACATAATCATCATTCTTGAAAAACCTACTAGCATTTTGTTTGTTTTCTTTTTAGTAGTGGTTACTTAATTTAATAAGCCACCAGAAAATAAACAGCATTGATTCCATGGTTAATTTGAGTCTACCCAAAAAAAATAACCTCAGTGGATCATGAGCTTCAATGCTGTACTCTCTGGGTGGAGAAAGCTGAGGACCAGCAGACTGGGAGGGGTTGGCTTGTGCTTGTGCCTGCAGGGGCATTCCAGAAGATTCCATGAGAGTCACAGAATTCTGGAAGAAGCATGGAGGGAACTGAGTCAAAATTTAGCAAGAATCCCAAAGCTTCACCATCTCAGTCTAAAATAAACTGGGAAAGCCTTTGGTCTGCAAAATTCCACTCATCATTATCTCCAAGAATTCACTTCAGAAACATGAATGCTACCCTTTAAATATGAAAATTACCTTTAATTAAATACTGTAGGGTAAAAAAAAAGTATGCACTCATGCAACAAGTTCTTATGGTGAACTCTGTGGAGGGGAGCAGAAGAACATGAGGGCAAAGGAATGATGACAGGGTCTCTTCCTCTAAGAATTAACGTTTGTGAGGAGGAAGTGAGAAAAGCAATTCTAGAGCAACTGAAAAGTCAGCAAGGGTAACGTGGAGAGGAGAGAGAAAATTGGCACAGCAGCAGGTGCTGCAGGGGCATACAGAGCAAGAGAGCAGAAGGCAACAAGTTGGGAAGGTCATGGGCAGCCAGAGCACACAGCACACAGGGTAGGCAGAGGCTGTGGACCCTCTAAGTGATGGATCACAGTCAACCCATTTTTGCATGCTGCCTTTTGTATGGTTTCAATAGCACCATCACCAGGATTCTTTCTCCAGTTATAATTTTCCTTTAGGACCCATGGATGACACCCAGGGTGATGCCTGTCTACACAAAGCAGAACCACAGGCCACCAAACATCCAGAGCTTTGAGGTCATGTGGATTTCACACAGCTTTTCAGTCTTCTCTCCCTTTCTGCTTGCAATTGGTGCGTAAGTGGCTGCTAAAAGAAACAGTTGCTCACAGAGACCACAAGTAAGAGGTGATGGGTAAGATCCAGTCCTGCACTGGAATGAATGGATGTGACCCTTCTTGTGTAGAGAGCTGCTGAGTTCACGCCTATGGGGACCCAAGGAGCTACAACTCTAACCTGCAGAAAATCACTGCCATTCTCCCAAATAGAAGTTATTGGCACAAATTTACTGGTGTCCTTGCATCAAAATCACCATGAACCCTCAAATGAAGTGGACATAACTTTCCTATGTTCATATATGAATACATGACTAGGGAAAGTCCACATCATGTACAGCCGCAAGAATGGGAAGTTAGACTCCATGCATGGATAACATGTCGAAATATGTTCTACTGCCAAATATAAGTAAAAGGAACAATAAACATAAAAAAAAATCCACCCTGGAAAGTAGAAAGCTACATGAAATTAAAAAAAAAAACCCCAACTTGAATAAATACTAATCTATATTCAAATCTTCCTAAAATCTTGCACATCTGATATAAACAAGATGGCTGTCATCTCTCACTGGCATGTACAGCTGTATTTATCGACATCGTGTAGGTAGCTCCAGCTTTATCTTTCTCTATAAATATTATGCTTGCAATTGTCAACCAGATCATGGAGAACTGAAAAGCAATTTGTAGGAATAAAAAAAAAATCACATTCTCTGTTATTCTATTATTAATCATGTCAATATCCAACTACCCAGGGCGAGAAAGGACATTACTAATAATTTTAATTAAAGCCTACCTGACATTTCATTACTGACAATTTGATGCCCTTTATCTAGTTGAAGTGGTACCCATGATTCTGTTCATAAAATACAATGGAGACAAATAAAAATCACAAAGCTGAAGGAAAATAAAAATCTTGAAGCTAAAACGTTACACATGTAAACTTTAATGCCATTCAATGTCAAGAGGATGTCATGTTGCACAGAATCTACCACCAGCTCCTGCTACTCAACACTGTACCCTGGAGCCCACAGCAGTGGCATCTACACAACCACACATCTACACTAACTCTGATGGAAATGCCGATTCCCTGTTTCTAGAAAAATCTAGGCTGTATTTTCTAATATACTTCCATTAATCTCAGGTCACAAATAAAATGAGTTTAAGGATTTAATTCATCACCTTTTAGGCAGAAATTCACAATAAAGAGCTAACATCCAAAAAGACAAACTAGCTCAATTAATGGGCTTTTCTCAAAGGAAATACAGAATGAAAAGCATATGGAACCTATAAATTAAATATTGAGTTCCAATCTAGGAAAGGTATCAAAGTACTACAAATTGGGTGATTTGAAAAATTACTGGATTAAAAGAGAAATTGTGTTAAGGAAATCATCAGTATAAAAAAGTCAAAGCAGTATAATTTTTAGAATCATACCCAATTCTAACGCACATTAGAATTTTAGAAGGTGAAAAAGCACCTTAGTCTTCAATCCCAAAGGGAAAGCTACCTTTAGGAAACAGTATTGCACATCAACTTCACATTTATTATTTTAAAAAATGTTGCTCACCTAGGCATGGTGATGTGTGTCTGCAATTCCAGCTACTGGGGGGCTGAGGTAGGAGTATCACAAGTTCAAGGCCAGCCAGGGCAACTTTATAAGTCTCAGTCTCAAATTTTTAAAAAATGAAAAGAACTGGGATGTAACTCACTGAAGAACACCACTGGGCTTAGTCTCCAGTACCATTTACTAAGTTAACGTAACTAAATAACTAAGTAAGTAAAAACAACAAAATCTGCATTGTATGCTGTACTGTGCCTTGTATACCAAAGGATGCTTAGCGCCATCTCTGGCTTCTACCTACTTGGTGCCAATAGTAACAATCTTCTAGTTATGAATGAAACATCTCTCTGGACCCTGCAGATTCTCTGTGAGAGGTGAAAGAAAACTTTCCTGTAGTTGAGAACCAATGGACCTCTCCAATCAACTGTTTGATAGTGAAATAACAATTTCTTACATTTAGAAACTGTTGGATTATACTGAATATTATTATATAAACATATCAAGCTGAAAAAAAAGAGAAATGATATTTTCGAACCTTGTGTCTCCAACATCTTTGGAAATTTAATTAAAAACTTTGAATATAGCAGTTAAAAGCAAAATGATAAAAATGTAAATAAAATAAATCACCAATATCCTTGTCTTCTCGGGTTCCTATTATCACAGCAGTGTTAACATATTCATTGGATAGAGACTTTCAAACAGCATCCCAAAATTCAAAAGCAAACAAACTTCATCAACTTGTTCTAGCAAATGTTGACCTTACCCATGAAAAAGGAATAAATCCCCAGTTCATACAATCTGTCAACTGCTATGATTTTTTTTTCTTTCAGTAAATTCATGTAATTTCTTTTCCAGGTAGAAAGGAAGGGATTTTTAAAAAATAGAAACAGAGGTAAAATAATAACTATGATTTGGAAAATGTAATTGGATTTCATTCTACATTCACTTGGGAGTTTAAATTGACCATCCAGATCTTACAAGGCGACAAGGAACACACACTGGTTAGGTTATAGCTCTTGTTATCCAATTGTTTCACCTCTGATCATCTCTGCATTCACACAGAAGTTATGGGGATACCACACGTCCAAACTCCCATCATCCATCTACTTTATCTTCACCCACACCTCCACAGAAAACTGTCCTTTGATGCACACAGTAGGCTAAAAAAGGAAAACCCCTGAGCCACACAGGATTGCTCAACACTGTCAACACCTTTGCCATCCACACCCACATTCCACACCTCCTTGAGTACAAGTCCACTTCACCAAGAGACAGGAGAAAGGTTAAACTTTACCAAACAAATAATTATGAAATCTTTCTGGAGGAATTTGATCTCCACTTTCTGGAGAAAAGACTACCCTTACCAGCAGACGCTAATCCTATTTCCAAACCAGAGAAATGACACCACATTTCAAGGAGGTTTCAAATTTATCAAGCAAGAAAATCCTATCATGAGCTTTTAAAACCTTCCAGACGAACCACACCACATATAGCCCCAGGGATACCTTGTCCTGTCATGCTTAAAAGACATCATTTGCAGAGTCAAGATGGTTAGATGCAAACCACAGTGAGCTTCCAAATGAAGTCATGCACTTCTCAGAACCAGCCAGCAAGGGCACAGAAAGAGGAGAGAGGGCTTCTGGCCCACGCTCATGGCCAAGTTTATCCTGTTTCCACAGTACAGGATGCAGCCATTCTCAAACCAGCCAAGTGGCAGACCTGCCCAGCTGGCTGGGAAAATCTCCAATAGGCCTCTCCCTGTATTTAGCTCACAATTGCATGCCAGATAATGCAATTCCAAGGAACAGTTAAGAGTACTGCCTTGGACCATGTCACAAAGACACCCAGAGGTACAGAGCTTTGCTCTGGGACCTGAAGATATACCCTAAGATCAACCCCATTTCCAATTAGCTAGGCAGTTATTTCTAGGAGAAGCCCTCAGTGTTTTGAGCAGAACATATAGCTGGACAGCAGCGGGTGTGGGGTGTAGGAGGTGTGCTGATGGAAAGGATCAAAGGAACAGAAGAAACAAACAGAAGTGGAATTCTGAAATAGAATTCTGTTGCTTAACTGTGGAGTTCTCCTGTAAACAAAAATAGAATCCAGACACTTGATACTCTCATGCAATCATGAAGTGGCACATCAGGAAGGACAGCAAATTATTTTCAAAATAAAAGAAATTCCATGTCACCCTTAAACCTTGTAATACTATGGAAAGTAAAAAGAAAAAAAAAAGAAGTTTATGGACTTTTGTTTTCCTCCCCCTGGACCTTGTAAAGGGGGAGTTCCTTTTTGAATTTTCAACCTCTAATACCATTAGGACTTGCTGGAGGCAAAATGGAATGAGTAGGATCCCGTAAATATCTGTGGTCCACTTTGAACATCAAACACCATCAAGTGTGCTAAGATTTGGATTAAATTTGAAATGCCATTGGAAACTGACAAAATTGTCATGACACTACATGAATGGGAGTCAAAGCTGGTCAGTGGAATCTCCTGGAGCCTGGATTTCGCCAGGGATTTCCTGAAAATGGCCTGCTTTGACTCCTCTAGACAAGAAGTTCTCAAAACTTGATTGCATGTGCACACACCCTGGGGAACTGATGGGTTCTCCCGGGGGTTCTGAGGTTCTGCAGTTCTAATGAGATGGCAGGTGATGCTGAGGCTGCTGGTCAGGAACCATGCTAGGAGTAGCCAGGAGCTCAGTTCCTATGGAAACCTCATCAATAGCCTCATTGGCAGCCATTCATTTTCTTATTGAGGAAAGAATTTTGCTTTCTTTTTTTTTTTTTTTTGGAGGGAACAGCAAACTGTGCTCAACCCTGGCCCCACCATCCTGATCATCCTGATTCTCTCTTATAAACACTGGTGTAGGGTGTGCAGGTGATCGATTCCACGTAGGATGGTGTATTTTCAGGAGAACCTGGCTAGACTTGCTTTGATGCAAATATCATTTCTCCTCTTCCCTTAGTCCCTCCTCTGTAATTGGTCATGTGAGGTGAGGATCCAAGGAGCTGAGGTGCCATCGTAGAACCACAAGATGGCAAGGACAGAGGTGAAAGGGCACACACTGAGGGAGAAGAAGAAAAGCAGTCAAGATCAAAGATCAGCAAACTACAGCCTAGGGGTCAAATCCAAGCCTCCAACTGTTTCTGTCA
Organism: Ictidomys tridecemlineatus; assembly: GCF_052094955.1. Lineage (NCBI taxonomy): Eukaryota > Metazoa > Chordata > Mammalia > Rodentia > Sciuridae > Ictidomys > Ictidomys tridecemlineatus. The sequence goes on along the minus strand of NC_135489.1, from coordinate 70,906,103 downwards.
ATAAAGTTTTATTAGAGGACAGCCATGTCCTATTTTTAAAAATATTGTTTTAGTTGTAGATAGACATAATATATTTATTTTTATGTGAAACTGAGATTCAAACCCAGTGCCCCATGCTTGCAAGGCATGTGACCTACCACTGAGCTACAACCCCAGTCCCATGTGCCATTTTTTGATGAACCAGTTTATGGTTCCTATCTTAGCTCAGGATACTCCAACAAAAACCAACTAAACAAACCAAACCAAACCAAACCATGTCAGGGGCTCAAACCACAGAAAGTTCTAGAGGCTGGGACATCAGAGATTAAGATGCCAGCATGTTTGGAGAGGTGCTGGAGAAGAGAGAGAACTTTCTGGCTGGACCCTGACATGGTTGGGAAGGAGATCATCTCCTTTGTAATTGTTCTTAAAAGGGCATAAATCTCATTCCTGAGAGTCCACCCTCATGACCTAATGACCTTCCCCAAAAGTCCTTCCACAAATTTCATCACATTGGGGATTAAGGCATCAACATGACTTTCAGGACTTACACAATATTCAGTCATGGCAGCTACATTCTAAAGATGAGTAACTGTAACAGAACACATGGACATGGCAGTCTAACACCTTTACCATCTGGAACTTTTAAAGCTCTGCTGCCAGGCGCAGTGGCACACACCTATAAGCCCAGTGGCATGGGAGGCTGAGGCAGGAGGATGAGGAGTTCAAATCCAGCCTCAGAAAAATGGAGGCATTAAGTAACTCATTGTGCTCCTGACTCTAAACAAAATACAGATGAGGGCTGGGGTGTGGCCCAACTGTCAAGTCTCCCAGAGTTGAATCCCCAGCACCTAAATAAATAAATAAATAAATGTTCTGCTGGCCCTGGGCATAGAGTATGAAATTACCTACCCAGATTACTCATGGCCTCTTCCATTTAACCTTTGTAGGATTCCCAGAATGAATGATTATTTTATCCAGTCATCTTCCATGTTGGAGAGTGAACTCCAAAGCTCTCTAGCTCAGTCCTATATGCCAGACCCCAGCACAATGCCAGGCACATAGAAGATGACAGAAAAGGTGTACAAGTTGCAATTAGGCTCCTATGTTTTATCAAAGACTGTTTCACAGTTTCCGTTCCCTTCTTTAGCTCTTTGATATAAGGCATTTAGAAAGTGCTAAAAATGACTGGTCTTAATATAACCTCCTGTTAATAATAATAGCCTCCATTTCATCCTCCACAAACCCCACTTCCTTCCTGTGTAGTTTTCCAATTTGGACTTGGTCATATCCAGAAGCAGTTTTCCCTATGACCTGGAAGTGTAGGTCAGCAACTGTAGGACCATCAGCCTGAGATGTAGCCAACTCAAGTCCACAGCACAGCAAGAGCACAAAATAGCAGGCAGCCTCTTGTGAGCCCAAGAGAAAACATAAATTGTGAGAAAGGAAGGAAGGGAAAACCAAACAGGAGATCCAAGGATGGTCAAAGTCCCAGCTTCCTGCAACATGAGAGTCACTACAGGATATCGTAAAGAGAGTTCTATAGATGTTTATAAGATTGTCTTGTAGAAGAAACAGAATGCTGTACATCAATATCTACCAGTTGTTTTCAAAGACAAATTTTTTCTTGATAAAATTAAGACTCAATGTATGTATGTATGTGTGTGTGTGTGTGTGTGTGTGTGTGTGTGTGTGTGTGTGTATTTTTTTCTTTTGCACCAGGGATTAAACACAGGACCATTTAACTAATGAGCCACATCCCCAGGTCTTTTTAGAAATTTAATATCCAGATAGGGTCTTCCTAAACTGCTCAAGGCCTTGCTATATTGCTGAGTCTGATCTCAAACTTGTGATTCTCCTGCATCAGCCTCCTGAGCCACTGGGATTAAAGAAGAAGTTAATGTACCTGTTAAATTTTGTAGAATAATATCACAGAGATTAAACACAAAACAAAAACAAACAAGCAAAACAAAACAGGCAGTGGAGTAAGAACTTGGCTAGACTATCTTCAAAGGGACCTAGGTAAATCATGTGGGCTCTGAAGAGCCTCTATTTTCTACTCCATAACATAGCCATAAAAAAAAAAAAACACCCACCTTTCTGACCATGCCCATGTGTTATTGCTATAAGAGAATACCTGAGTCTGGGTAATTTGTAAGAGGAAGAGCTTTATTTTGGCTCATGGCTCTAGAGGCTGTGAAGTCCAAACATATGTTGGCTGCATCTGGTGAGGGCCTTTTGCTATTTCAAATCATGGTTCAGAGGAGAAAGGCAAACAGGTAGTGCGATAGGTAAGAACACAGGAGTGTGGTCTTGCCTTATATCAACCTGCTCTGGTGGTAACCAGTTCAGTCCTAGAGAAGCAGAAATTGGAGAAAGGCACTCATCCATTCATTTCTGAAGCTCCACCGCTATGACCACACCTCTCACTAAGCCCACCCTCTCAATACTGCAGCATTGAAGAATTAGGCCCAGACATGTATATTGATTGGGGGAGGGGGACCATTCACAACAGATCACTCCCTTACAAAATTATGGCATGAATATCATATGGCAGCAAAGCATTATTGCTGCTATTTCTTTTTCTTTTTTTCTGGTTGCGGGGGTAGGGTGGGGGGAGTACCCAGTTGGGGATTGAACTCAGGGACACTGGAAGACTGAGCCACATCCCCAGCCCCATTTTGTATTTTATTTAGAGAAAGGGTCTCACTGAATTGCTTAGGGCATTGTCATTGCTGAGGCTGGCTTTGAACTTGTGACCCTCCTGCCTTATCCTCCCAAGCTGCTGGGATTACATGTGCACCACTGCGCCCAGTTATTTCTGCTATTTCTAAAATGGTGTTTCTACTCGCATTTTCGTCCTCCTGTTTCTCCCTGCCGGCTTTTCTGTATCAGAAACAATATTACAAGCAACTTATAATAGGATCAGTTAATAATCTATTATAGACTGTCTGTGGGCATTCCCCCCAGAAAGACATGCCTGAGAAACAGTTTCAAGGGGAGACCTCTGCTTCTGGGAAAACCCTAGCGACATCACTCAGCAAGTAAAGAAATACCAAGGAGCAGAAAATATCATGTATCTGTAAGACCACTCTCATCACTGTTCTAAAGTCATTGCATATCATACAGCTCAGGGCTTCCACCTACACACCTGCAAAAACCCAGATTAGTTTTGCCATGTTTGGGGAAAACAGACACAAATAGTTAAAGGGCTCAAATTATGGTAAAGAGTGAGCTGCTCTGTCAGCATTAATTAACTTAATAAACTTCAATCAGTACTTACCAAGCTCTAGGCAGTGGGAAAACAACAGGGTATACAGAGTTAATTTTTTATAGGAGTGGGACAACAGTTACACCAAGGCCTGTGGGAAAACTGTTATGAAGAATATTTTTAAAAAGATGGGAGAAATATATAAAGCAGGGTAGAATTTTTTTTCTTTCTTTTTTTTTTAGAGAGGCCACAGACAAGAACAAGGCAAGTTCCAGAGCCTGTGTCAAAGAAGGCTTCTTATTGGGTCACACACACACAGACCATCCCAAGTGTATGCACCTCCCAGCTCCCTTGGTTCTCAGGGTATCTGTCTGCTATTTCCACCTTGCTTAGCCATTTTCCTCCCTAGACCACAGCCTCTGTAGGCACAAAGCCTGTATGCCATCATGCAACTTCAACCCAGACCCAAATGTCTGTTAAACGACTGAGCAAACTTTCCAGATCCCTATGCAGAAAGGGGATCTCAGGAAAATGTTTTCCACAATTATTTGTAAATTACATTTTACCCAAGATTCAAAGCCATTAAGGGGATTTCAGTTGCTTATGGCGAAGGAGAATCATCATGTTGCTGGGGGAAAAAAAGATCACCTGGAAAGTAAGCAGCTTAATTGCAGCACATCCTGCTCAATTAATTGGGCAACACTTACATTTTAGAGCTTCCTTTACACTAAAGGCAAGGGTCATGCTTGATACAATTAAAAACAGATCTGGATGCTTAATTTATCATATTAAACACACAGAGGCTATAGGAACGCAAGTGATATGCGATGTGTGCAAATGTTGAGATGCAGTTTAATTAAACTCCACATACATGGAGACTCGGCTTTTTGCTTCCTAAGAAGACATTTTGGAAGGAAACCAATTTCCTGTCCTGTAAGCACAGAAGCCAGAAAAACCTCTCAGCAAAGGCGAATGATCCATCTCACAAATCTTTGCACTCCAGCACAGTGTTTTCCATTTTGGTTTTCCGCCATCACCTCTGACATTCTTTCCTTCAACCTTGTGTTTTCGGCACTTAGCTCCAACTCAAGATTTCTCTTCTCACTATCCACATGATGAAATTAATTCCAAGGAAATACAAACTTCCTAAAGCCAAATGAGACATCTGTCCAATCTTTTTCTCTAAGCTGTTCTCAATCAGGCAAGGAGAAAGAAGAAGAGAGAGATGGAATCCGGAAAAGAGGAGAAGAGAGAAGTGAAATGAACCAGCTCAAGGATTTTATTTTAGCAAGAATAGGCTGTAGCTCCAGGGTTCCAGCACTTGCTCAGCATGCGAGAGACCCTGGGTCTCTCTCCTCCCCAGCATTGCAAAAATAATAATAGAAATATTAATATTTTTATTATAACGATACCCTCATTTTGATACAATATAAAGTACCTATTGTAAGCCAAAATTTGGGATGTTGAATAGAAAATAAATAAACAAAGCTCTTTATTTGGGGAGGTTTACAACTGAACAAGAGAAGTCACCGTTCACCTAAGATCCTACCAATTTGAAATTCACCTTCATCAAATGTACATTAAAATGTCTTAAATATTGCTAGTCCTACAATAAACAGCAAGCCAAATTTTAAAAATGTTGAAAGATGGAAATGTCTATCTCAGGGGGCATACAAGATATTTCTGTGCCTTTCTCTCAGCTGTTCACTGGACCTGAATTTATGGTTTAAAAAAAAAGGAAGTCTAAAAATATGTCTACCTGAAAATGGAGAATTAGCAACTATCAAAACACTCTGCAGAAGTTCATCCAACCACAAATTGTAGCACTAAAACACTGGGGAGGTGCCTGGGAATGATAAACAGGGTAGTTTCTGGACATGGCCTCCCACCAGCATGAACTCTGGAATGCACCCCTGAGAAGTGAGACAAGGGTTGCTCTAGAACTGAGATGCAAAGCCAGGAGTCACCTCCCTCCAGAGGAAAATATCTTACCCCAGGACCATCTTCCTTTCCCAAGTCAGAACTGTCACACCTTCCTAAGATCACTTCTGAAGCTGGAACAGGCTCTCGTTTCACACTTCTGGTTATGGTGAGAATCAAGAAAATTTCCTACCCCATGCCTGAGATCCATTTTTTTCTTCTTCTCCTGGGTAGTGAACAGGATTAGTAGACAGGAGCCCCTGGTGACTGCACTTTCAAGGGAAGGGTGGAAGAGAACACAGGCAAGCACTCTTTATCCAATCCCTGAAGACTGCATTTAAACACACTGTGGACAGGAGCTTGCTGCTTAGAAGGGGTACATGAAATAGAGAAAATTATTTCCATGATTGCATGCCACTGGGATCCCCCAGGGAACAGAACAGGATGATTCAGAACCATTCCCTTTCACCTAAGTTCACAACCCTCAACTGAGCAATTTCCCCTACTGTCTGACAAGAGCTATGGGTTCCAAGTTCATGCCCATTATCAAGCAGGAGACGTCATAAGGGGACAGGTGTGTGGAGTTACTTGGACCCAGGAATTCCACCTATAGCAACACACATTGCAGATGACCACCTGGATACTACGCACGTGTTAAATCTGCTTTCTGAGTATTAGAGAGCAAACATTTGCCCATTCTCCAAACTTACTATTGTTTCTTTTTGGAAAGACCCCATACACTCGCCTACTCAACTGTGTGTGACCAATCATATCTGCACTCTAACCCTCTTCACAACACTTGGATGAAGCAGAGATGAGCAAAAATCAGATGGCAATTCCCCCATGTAAAACAGCACTCCCTTTCAAGCTCAAACCCCAGTGCTTCCCAAGGAGAACATGAGCATCATGCCAATCCCTGGCTTTACATACAGGGATCACAAGGGCACGTCCAACCTGTGCAAGCACTGCAGAAACAGGGAACAGAGTTAAAAACTAACTCTCACTATAGCATGCCAGCCGACTTACAGAGCTCTCCCGGTACCCTTCTCACAACTGCAGACTTCTTAAGAGGCCATTAACAACATTTACAGAAGGATGAAAAGCCTTTGCAGAACAACACTGTCCCCAGGAAATGAGGCAGGCTTTTTGAATCATAGAGCAAAATAAATCTAAGAGGCAATAGAAAGTTATATCAGACCAAAAGGAAGGCATGATCAAGAGAAGTGGTCTACATAGCCACCACACTGAAGGGATGGCAAGGGCATTCCCCAGCCCTGCTCCTGATGATCCCTACACAGGGTTCAACTCAGAGTCAAAGTGGCAAGGAAGCTATTCAAAGCACAGTTCTTGTCCATGTGACTCCAGAGCTTATAGATGAAACGAGAGGACAAAACTGATAAATTTTGCTAAATACAAGTTGCTTTTCCATATTTCTTCCTGCTCTAGTACCATTTGTACAGGGGGAAAGATATGATGCTCAGGTTATGATGAAGATTGGAAAGATTAACTGCTCTACCTTAAGGTCACACAACTAGAAAACGACAGAGGTTAATATCATATCCAGCGCTACCGATCACAACACCTGATGATATTTTCAGAGCACCATGACCATCCCTGGGTAGTTAAAAATGCTCATACACATATATTCAACATGTGTATTCCATTCAATAAAGAATTTTTTTCTTACTGATTAACCTAAGCAGTCTAAGTATATCTGAGTCTTTATGATATCAATTAGGAATGATGTACTTAGTTCTCATTTCTTTCTGACTTAGTCTCCCAAGAATGCCTAGATTTCACACAGACCTCAGAATTGCCACGTTTCTACCTGGGGCTCAGTCCAAGGAAGTCTTTATTCACTATCATCCTTAAATTATCTCTCCCCCATCATGACTTTGTCCCAGTTTCTTCCCCTTTCCCCCTAATCACTGGTTAAGTTATAGAGAAACATATACAAGACCACCGTAAGTTGCTTCTCCCTTCCAACTTCTAATTTACTAAGTTGTATGATCTGTTCCTCACAGGATGCTATTACCTCCTCTATCAGTGCACCTGGATTCTTGACTCTGATTCGAAAAGCCACCTTAATTAAATGAACCTTGTTAGCAGGATGTGTAACTATCATTTTAATGATCATTGGATGATCATCCTGCTCTCAGAAGCCTCCAGATAGTGATGCATCCCAAGAAAGCTTGTCGGAGAAAAGGTGTGTCACTGAACTTCATGCAAGGTTCACACGGCAGCAGGGTGTCATTTTAGTTAGAGGCAAAGAACCTGCAAGACCAAGATGAGTTAGACGTGTGGCAACCGCCAGGCAACCTGACATGTTCATCGATTAAACACCCCATTTCGTTCCAAGGTACCAAAACGATAATAGTCTTTATTCTAATTGGATTGTCTGCAATGAGCCAATTTAAGTGCTAAATGCTGCGAATTATCCAGCCTGACATAGCAATGCACTGATGTGAGCCACTGCAGGGCAGGAGGTTTGTGGAAAGTGTGAGTTCCAGAGCATAATGAGAAGCTGCGAGTCTCATTTGGCAGACCTCCATGGCGCAGATTCATCCTGTCGAAACAGCTGTGGGAGACCCAAAAAGCACTGGCTGCCACCTTGACCCAAAATGCATCTGCCACCAGCCAGGACAGCTGATTCCACAGCATTCCAGTCCCTACATCACCAGGACCAAGACAGGTCAGAGGCTTCCTCAGTCAATGGCTCAGAGTACATGGAAAGAACTAACCAGAAAAGTCTCATTCACTGTCCCCATAAGGCCCATTATTTAGAAGTTCTCAGAATGTTATTATATTCAAACATAAAGCTGGCTAGCTGGGGTTTGCGGATTATCCAAATGACTCTAAAGGCTGAGACAGGAGGATCACAAGTATGAGGCCCAGCCTAAGCAACTTAGTAAGACCCTGTCTCAAAATAAAAAAAAAAAATAAAAAGGGCTGGGGATGGAGTTCAGAGGTAGAGTACCCCTCAGTTCAATCCCTAAAACCAGGATAAAAAGAAAGAAAGAACTGGCTAGGGTTTTGTAAATATTCCTACACCTTAGTTTCTTTAAAAGACAGCAGTACCTCTAAGTCATATGGCTCTGTTATGAGATGTCAGTATTCACAGTATCCACTCTTAGCCACAAGGTGTCAGTTACCCATCACCAACCATATTTGAAAATAGTACATGGAAAATTTTGGAACAAAACAATCCATACCATTTAAAAATTATTTTCATTCTGAGTAGCATGATGAAATCCCACGCCATCCTTCCCGAAACATGAATCGCTCCCATTGTCCACGATATCCATCCTGGATATACCACCCTCCTGTTAAAGTCAGTTAATAGTTGTAGCATTTACCATCTTGACACGGTGTTCAAGTAATCCTTATTTTCTCTAATACAAGCTCCAAAATTCCAAGAAGAGTGATAATGGCAATTTTAAGACAGTCTATTGATTGCTTTATTTTGCCATTGGCTATTGTTGATAATTTCTTTGTCTAACAGTAAATAAAACTGAATCATAGGACTGTATGTATAGGAACAATAGTATATACAAGATCGGTACTATCCTTGGTTTACAGGCATCTGATAGAGGCCTTAGACCATATCTACTGGAGATTAATAACTCATACTCTATAGGGATTTTGTACATGTTTCGAACTCACAACAAGATAGCAATAAACATATATGATAATAAAATATAGATATCTAATAACAACAATAAAGTAAGCTTTTAAGTTTTCTTCTACAACAGGTTTTAAAAATTATAACTAAACAGGCATCTATGAAATTCCCCTCTAAACTAGATGACCACCATCTCCTATCAGAATACATATATACCTGATTTCAAAGTGAGATTTTATTCTCAGCATAGTTTAGCGATAGCTTCTAGATATCTTTATTATTTTTTTTTGTTTTTGGCACTGGGATTGAACCCAGCTCAACACATGTTCTACCACTGAGCTACACCCTAGCCTTAGAGATTATTTATTTAAAACAGTGCAGGGAGCCAGGCATGGTGATGCAAGCCTGTTATCCCAGCAGCTCAGTAGGCTGAGGCAGGAGGATGGCAGGTTCAAAGTCAGCCTCAGCAAAAAGTAAGGTACTAAACAACTCAGTGAGACCCTGTCTTTAAATAAAATACAAAATAGGGCTCAGGATGTGGCTCAGTTGTTGAACGTCCCAATTTCAGTACCCAATACCCCTTTCCCCCCCCAAAAAAAAAGAAAGAAAGAAAAATTATTTAAAATAGTTCAGGGGAAGGCGTGAAATAGATGGTCTCTTGGTACTCTCTAGCACTGAAATTAGGATTTGCAAAATAGGTTTAAACTGTGTTAACCTGGTTACTTAAATAATTTCCAGCACCACCACCCAATGTCTGAATCAAACCATATTTTCATTAAATATTATGACTCTATACACACAGCCAAAAATAAGTCTAGAATCCTGTGAAAAACTCAATTTGCAAAAGCCAACAAAGAAAAATACACAGCCAACTTTTAATGGCTCAAGAGGAGAGTATTTCTTCAGTGTCCCGACTCAAGGGCAAATTAAATTTTCTCCTGTGGCAAATGCAACTGCCTTGGTGGGGTTCAGACATTCAGGTGCCACAAGAGTCCTGCCTGACTGCACAGACCCATGTATACCTTCAATCTATGAGAATTAACACAGTCCAGGGGCCTCCCAAATGACTTTTCCCTCCTAGGTGCTAAGTCACGGGCTCAGACACATTAATTCAGGAACGGGCTGCAATTATTGGAGCTGTTTGGCTAGGAGTTATAAATGCAACCCCAGCTGCCTCACATCCGGGTGTCACTATTTGCAATTTCCCATATTATTCAAGTTCAGGTATTTGATTTTAAATCAAGTGATAATGAGATGCTTTGCAAACTTCAATAATACCTCCTAAGATTTAGTGCTCTTGTTGAAAAATTAATTTCCATTTACATAGAGTATCTGAAAAATAACCAGACGCATATGCTTGTTGAACTTCTGTCCCCCCAATAAGGAAGAAAATTTCTAAGGCTTTCCTCTGTAAAAGCCTGGAGCCACAGCTTCTGAAAGCGGGCTCACAAACTTTTTGCACTAGAAACAGGTGGAGAAATAAAATAATGACAAATAAGATGCATTTGCAGCTCTAATTACAGAACAACAGCGCCTTCCTCCAACTCGGAGCCATCTCTTGCTAAAAACAGTAAAGACACACGAACAGAACACTTCCACACACTTCCACATTCATCAGGATTTCGGCTCTACTCCCCCGCCACTGCCACATTGCACGGGAGAAAAGTGAGAGTGAAGTCCTGAAATATTCAGAAAACACAAAACAGGAAAAGTGGGTGAGAAACACTGCCCCGTTTCAGAAGGTGCAAAGGCTAAGGAAATAAAGTCTTCAAGTGATTTTCACAATCTTGTTCTCTTTGTTCTTACATAACTAATAGATTGGCACTGTATACGTCACACATTAAGATTAAGTTTGGAGAAGTAGAAAATGCATCCTACAAAGAGCTCACAGGGTCCTCCAGGTAGGGCTTCTCCTCACCAGAGGAGAGGTAACAATGACTCTTGGTTTTTCACATATCTTTCTTGTCCTAAGTTCAACTAACTTAAATGCTGGGTTGATCATACCTTCCCTTTACCATCAACATCCTTGGTCAGGTGCTAGGAAGAAATTTGAGCTAATAAAAACTGGAAGAAAAAGAAGAAAAACTCATGTTATTTCAGAAGACATCTTTATTCAAGCAGATGGGCAAGCCTCCACTGCCCACTTTACTGTATTCTTAGCACGAAAAAGAAATAATTGAGGGGCTGGGGATGTGGCTCAAGCAGTGGTGCGCTTGCCTGGCATGCCTACGGCCCGGGTTCAATCCTCAGCACCACATACCAACAAAAATGTTGTGTCCACCGAGAACTAAAAAATAAATATTAAAAAATTCTCTCTCTCTCTCTCTCTCTCTCTCTCTCTCTCTCTCTCTCTCTCTCTCTCTCTCTCCCCTCTCACTCTCTCTTTAAAAAAATAAAAATAAACAAATAATTGATAATAACTATTAGGAGGCCAGTGGCCACTATATATGGCTGAGAGTCTCCAGCACATTTCTTTCAAAATGAGCACAGTGCAGAACCCCCTACCCATGAGGGGGTGAGTGTGGCAGATTTAACCTGAGGCTTAAAGTAGAAGATGTAGATAGAAGAACATCAATAAACTTCCTGTCTTACTCCAGCTGCCAACATGGGATTGCAAACAGAAATTAAGTAAAAGGAACCCTTTCCAACACAGAAAAAGTGGGTCATGAAAGAGAGGAAACTGGAGACCAATGGAATTTTGATCTTGACCTTCATCTGACTAGGGATGGGGATGTTAACGGTGGGATCATTCACCTGGAGTCTTGTTCCACTCAAAATATGAACTACAGAGGAACTGGGTATGAGAATAAAGGCAACTCCATGACCCAAGGTTTCCATTCAGGTGGGAAATAACACCAGAGCTCCTGGGCTCCCACTGTGCTTCACACTCAATTAGGCTGAAAGGGGGAGGGGGGTCCTTCTGTTAGAGCACAGTCACAAAAGAGGTCTCTTTAGCCAACTTGTACTAATCCCTGCAAGCTGGGGTCTTCCATAAGACCCTGTGTCTCTGTTTACACAGGTTTGTAAAACCAGACATTCCCTGGGGAGAAGAAAGCTATATGAAGCTCCAACAGCTGAGGAGCTCTCCCTTAGAGATGAGTCACATAACTGAGGGCCCTCACTTCAGGTTAAATGAGTGGGTTAACAAGGATGCAGCCAAGAGTACTGGATTACTAAGGAACTCACCATTTTGGGGAAAGGGATCACTGCATTTCCCTTTCAAAAGGCCACAAAGGCAAGAACAGGAATGAGATCAAGGAAAGGAACCCCACATAGAAATGCAGGACCCAGAAAACTGAGTGACAGCTATAGTCACATCCACAGGAGGAAGCTACCAGCTCAGAGTTCATTTCTGTGAGTGAGAAAAAAAAAAGTGTCCCTTGTTCTGGATTGCACCTCATGGCTGGTGCTCTTGCACAGTGAACATCTGGCCCAGCTGTTCACTGTAGTCTTTCACTTGTAAAAGAGAATGGCCCATAAAGAGAAAAGAAATTGGAAGGAAACAAAATTAAACAATGACAGAAAAATGATTTAATACCTAAACATTGTTTTCACTTGATGGAAATCCATGCAGCCCAATACCTCCCAGTAAACCAAACTACCCACATCAAACCACTCGTGAAATGCTTCTAGGTTTTACATAATTTAAATGCTGTAGAGGAAACCTCTAACTGCATGGAGAATAAAAAAAATGCCAACCTCCCAAACCTAGATCCCAAATGACAAGAATAAGGGGAATTAAATATCAAAACTATGCAGATTATTCAAGTATATCAAACAAAAAAGGCAAGAGATCAAAATCAGCCATGAAAGTTCTGGAAAAGACTACCAGTCTTCTGTGCCCAAGAATCAATCATAATGACAAATTCCAATGGATTTTTTTTCTTATTTTCCCTTTACATGAAAGAGTAATTGAGTCATGCTAAAGTGAGGTCTGCAGTTTGAGTTCAGTAACCAAAGCCTAATTCTAAATGATGCAGAGGCCCTGGTGGAATGCAAACCCATAAATAACTTTTGAATTTAAAAGTAAACCAAGAACACAGTCTCTGTTACTTACAAATGCCTATCTTTTCCATGGGACATTTCTCAATCAGATGAAGAGAGAAATCATTTTGTTTGTACTGTTTTCATCTTAGAAGTAGTAGGGGCCACAACTACATTTAAATAGGAATTATTTATAAATGAAGGGAGACTTGAAGGCTGACTCGAATCTCATATATATTTTCTTTTTTTTTTTTTTTTCTTAATTTTTTTATTGTTGGTCTTTCAAAACATTACATCTTTCTTAATATATCATGTTTCACAATTTGATTCAGAATGGTTATGAACTTCCATGATTACCCCGTATACAGATTGCTGAATCACATCGGTTACATCCGTTACATTTCCATTGATTTACACATTGCCATTCTAGTGTCTGATGAGTTCTGCTCTCTAACCTATCATCTACTATCCCCCCACCCCTCCCCTCCCCTCCCCTCTTCTCTCTCGACCACCTCTACTGTAAAACATTTATTCCACTTGTGTACTTCTTCCTTACCCCTTACTTCCTCTTGTATGTAATTTTATAAAACCCTGAGGATCACCTTCCCTTTCCCTGCAGATTCCCTTCTCTCTCCATTTCCCTCCCCCCTCTCTTCCCTATTTAATGTTAATCTTCTTCTCCTGCTCTTCGTCCCTACTCTGTCCTTAGTTACTCCCCTTATATCAAAGAAGTCATTAGGCATTTATTTTTTAAGGATTGGCTAGCTTCACTTAGCATAATCTGCTCTAATGCCATCCATTTCCCTCCAAATTCTATGATTTTGTCGTTTCTTACACAATGGAGTATTACTCTGCATTAAGAAACGACAAAATCATATATATTTTCTAAGAGTATCACAGAACACTCTGCAAAGCCAATCCTGTGAGGTTCCAAACACACTTCAAAAAATAGTGTGCAGTGCAATAAGATCCTGACTTCTCGCTCTTTAGACCCACCTACAAGAAGAAAAGATCTAATTGCATGAGGAGGACATCAGAAAACACACCTTGACTATTTAAATGGAGGAAATTGAGGGCGTAAATCATTCTGGAGGAAAAAATACACAGATTTATCAGCAGGGAAAGAAACACAAATGGAAACAATTTGAAAGTTATACTTCAGAGCTATTAAAATACAATGAAATTATAAACCTCAATTTTGATGGAGCTCTAGATAAACAGGTATACACTGCAGCAATGAAACCAACTTCAATCTTCCTAAACCATGGAGCAGCCTTTTATAAGAACAGCAGTTATCCCAAAGAAATAACTGGGGGAGGGAAAGAAATTAACTTACACCAAGAAATATCATATTTTCTTATAATAAATAATGAAACTTAAAACACCTTCGTGCTTCCAAAAAGGAAAATGATTATAAAAACCATGATATAGCATCTCAGTCTATAATAATGTTTATTCTAATGACATGCTTAGTCTGTCCCTATTAAAAATAAAGATGTAAACAATGTTCACAGCATGAAAAATAAAATTAGTGTAAAAGACAATGAAAAGTAGGTCCAATCGGACAAAATAATCTAAATTTTAGACAGGAAGACAAAATGAGAAAATTACCATTTAGTGTGCTCACATTTGGGGGGATGGGTGTAGTGTGCTGTTCTGCAGAACTGGGGATTGAAAGCCAGGGTTTTGCATTTGCCAGGCTCTACCACTGAGCTATATCCCAATCCCTTCCTGTTTTATTTGGAGACAGGGTCTCTATTGGCCAGGCTGGCCTTGAACTTGTGATTCTTGTGCCTCAGTCTCTGGAGCATCTGGGATTTCTGACAAGCGCCACGGCACCCAGCTCATGCGCCCACATTTTTATCCCCTGTCAACACATATTACATGCCCATCTTACCCTAATTGTGGACCGGATGCTTAGGATACAGTAGGGAGAAATGAAGCACATGTACGGAACTGACCTTATGTTTTTTTTTAACCCCCCCCAAAGGAAACCTCAACTCCCCTGTCCCCTTTCTAACATATTAAATGTTAGTTGATGAACATGAAGCATAGAAAATGTTTCAAAAAAGTCAGTAAAGGTTGCCATTGGGGTAGGGAGCACAGAGAGACCTAACCCAATATAAAGGCCAAGGAGGACTTTCCTGAAGATGCTTCCAGAAGCCAAAGAGTAGACATTATCCAGATGAAAGAGTGCACAGAGAGGGAACAGGGAATGCTGGTTCTAGAGAAGACACTGGGAATGGGAAACAGAATCAGAGACGACTCTGAAATCATGAATATAGGGGTCTCCAGACCTTGCAAAGATTCAGACCAAGCACCAAGCACCAAGGGAGGTGGCTCAGAGAGTGAAGCCTGTAGGGTTTGTGCACCTGAGGCAGGAAGCTATTTGGGGAAAGCAGGAGGCTAATAAGAGCACAGGTGCAAGCAGGACTTTGGGTTTTTAAAAAGAAATGAGAGGGGGGTGTGGTTCAGTGGTAGAGCTCTAGTCTAGCACATGTGAGACACTGGGTTTGATCCTCAGCATCACATTAAAAAAATAATAACTTTTTCTGGCACAGGAGCAAACGCCTGCACTCCCAGCTGCACGGGGGCTGAGACAGGAGGATCGTGAGTTCAAAGCCAGCTTCAGCAAAAGTGAGGTGCTAAGCAACTCAGTGAGACCTTGGCTCTAAATAAAATTCAAAATAGGGCTGGGGATGGGGCTCAGTGTTCAGTGCCCCTGCGCTCAATCCCTGTTACCCACCCCCCAAAAAAACCCTAAATAAAATAGTTATTATGTCCATCTACAAATGAAAATATAAAAAGTAACAAGAGGAGAAAATTTCAGGTGGTATTTCACAGCCTCAAAGTCTGAAGGATGTTCTCACACAAGACTTCATACACAAATTTAAGAAAACAGTCATTGTTGGCAAGAAAATGCAATTTTAAAACAGGACAGAATGGAATAGGCAATTTCCCAAGGGAAAATTCAGTAGCTAGGGATATCAAAAGGTACAACAACCATAGAAAAAAAAGGATATCATTGAGTTACCATCTTATATCCACTGGGTTGTCTGAAATCAATATATGTCAATCACTGGCATGCTCATATGAATCTTCACATACAATGAATATTGGACCAAGAAAAAAAAATTAAACAGTCATTTCAGAAAGTGAGAAAGCAGATGTTTGTGACTAGCCACCCAAATGACTGAATTCCATCAATTCACCAAAAGCCATTTTTGGATGGATGCAAGAATAGATGGTTACATACACAAATGTGTGGGCGTGTGTGTGCGCACATATGTAAAGATCTGTAGGTGTGAAGATACGCATGGCAGTACTGAGTTCAAAAACCAAGGTGGGGGCTGGGGATGTGGCTCACGGGGTAGCGCGCTTGCCTGGCATGCATGCGGCCCGGGTTCAATCCTCAGCACCACATACAAACAAAGATGTTGTGTCTGCCGAAAACTAAAAGATGAATTATCAATAATATATGATATCTGACTTGTTAAAAAAAAAAAGGTAGCTTTATCTGTAGCAATAAGTAAGTAGAACAGATGCATGGAATTCCACAGGGCAATCAGAAGCAATAAACTTGCCAGGCTCTGGGGCAGGGGAGTGGGCAGGGCATTGGCCTGTAATCCCTGAGGATCAGGAGGCTGAACCAGGAGGACTTAAATTTTGAGATCAGCCTCAGCAACTTAGTGAGATGCTGTCTCAAAATAAAAAAAATAAAAGGGCTGGGGATGTGTCTCAGTTGTTGAGTGCCCCTGGGTTCAATCCCCAGTTCTAAATGAGTAAGTAAACAAACAAATGCAATGAAAGAGATGTGTAGAAGGCAACTCAGCTGTTGAAAGATGGTATTTATTGCATTAAAATGTGCAGGGAGAGATGAGGCTCTATAACATAAAACCACTGGGTGAATTGAAAACACTAGTAGTAAATATCTTTGGGGGGAAATGAAAGGAATTTGAGAGAAAGAGAAACATAAAGAAGTAAAACACAAAGTACAAGGGTCCCTTCACAAATGAAAAATACTGACTTAACTTTCAGAACCTGGCATTTACATTTTTTAAATAAAATATCCAAGTAATTTGGAAACTATTCTTTCTCATCAATATAAATCTCACTTGATATTATATCAGATCGGAACATCATGAAAGTAACATCAGCATCTATATTTTTCAAACAAAGGGTATACATTCTTATTGTTATTTTCTTCCCCTTCACATTTAATCACAATTCTTCACACATTTAAAAAAAACCCACATTGACAGGTGTTATGACTAGGAATGTGAGGTGTTCCCCAAAAGTTCACTTATGAGAGAGTACAAGAAGGTTCAGAGGAGAAAGGATTGGGTCGGGAGAGCCTTAACCCAATCAGTGAATGAATCCCTGATGGGATTAATTAAGTGGTGGCTGAAGGCAGGTGGGTGTGGCTGGAGGAAGTGACATTGGGGCTGTGGCTTTGGGGTCTATTTGTCTCTGGAGAGTGAAGTCTCTCTGCTTCCTGATTACCATGTAAGCTGCTTCCCTCCACCACACTTTTCCTCCATGATGTCCTGCCTAATCTTGACCCTGAGAAATGGAACCAGCTGTCTATGGACTGAGTCCTCTGAAACTGTGAAATTCCAAATAAACTTTTCTTCCCTAAACTTGTTCTGGTCAGATCTTTTTATCACAGCAACAAAAAAGCTGACTAAAACAACAGGGATTTGCATTAGTTAGCCAGAAGAGGTCCACTTAGCCTTAGAAATAATTGTGTAACTTGTATTACTTGCTTGAACTCTTAAAATAGGAAATCTTGGATTCTTTGTCTGTAATCTTAGAAGTTTCTACTGAGGAGCTGTGACAATGTATGTGGGTTCTATTGTTCCCCCCAAAATCATCTCCATACTGGCCAAGAAATGAAGCAAAGTATAAACTTGCTATTAAAATTACCTGGTTATCAAAGGGGATAGAAAAACCCAATTCATTCCTAGTTTATGAAAAGCTATAAAAGTCTGTTTAGCTTTCCCAATTGGGGCAGGGCTATTTAATGAATAAGAAAGTCACTTAAAGGAACAACACATCTTGCCTGGTATAGGCAGGACAGCATTCCAGATCCCTCCACCATATCTTGGCTTCCATGTCATGTCCAACAAACTCAGGTACCTAAGACTCTTAAGTGTAAGCAGAAGTCTGGAAGTGATTTAGATCTGCAATCACAGCAACATAATTGATGTTCTTCTTTTAATGTCCATATTATTCATTTTTATGTAGATTGGTGGGAACTTCTACCTCACCAACAGGTTCTCATTATGTCTGCTTAAGTGTATAATATCAAATTAATTTACATTTGCTTTCTTTCTCTTGTTCCTTAATTTCTGTCCAGAAGAAACACTGAAGCAGAAGGTTCCAAGGTTTATTAATGTGTCGAGTCACTAAATTATGCAAGATAGAACCATGAATCCTATATTGCTCAAACTCTAACCATGTCCTCCAAAGCTTATGTGGGTTCAGAATTGGGGCCAAATGGCCAATGGCCTCCCTGCATATATTTTACAAGATTTCTGCTCCCAAAACACTGATTTAAAACCTTGATTTGCTTTGTGCTTTGGTCTCTCTGCTCAAGAGCTATGCAGGAAACAAATACTTCACCTTCACCATGATTAGGAAAGAAGAATCACTGACAGGCTGATTTCAGTTATATCAGAGCAATAGAGGATTTTCCTAGGATCCGTGTCTGTGGCCTCTTCATTATAGGAGCATCTATCTACTGTTTGCTTATGTTTCTACGGAGTATGGGAGTAATCTTTCTTACTAGAAATAGAAATTTGTAAAAGAAAAGATTTTCTGTACTTCCTTTCAGTGCCAAGTTCTGCCTATCAGAGGACTTTCAATAAAAACATTTTATTCAGGGGGGACTAACAGACTTCATCTTGAGTACCAATTCAATGTGACTGATGGAGGCAGTTTGCACAGGAGTGCTGGGAAGAACAGGCAGGCACTTCTGGGCTCTGCTGGGAAGACTGCCTGATCGATGTCTTCCAGGATCATGAAACCAGAGAGACTCACCAAGCACCTGCAGGTCCAGAATGAAGGCTTTCCAAGTGCTCAAAATGCTTCTTATAGTCTGATATTTGGGAGTTACCCTTTAGTTTCTCTTACAAGAATACAAATAAGGCATGCAGCAAACCCAGACCAGTCGGTGTTATATTCTATAATACATACTTCCTATGAAATACCACTAATATGAAAAAGAATGGGGAGAGACTGGGGAGGAAAAAGAAAAAGTAACAAATATAAAATATCCCAGACAACACATTTTGAGAAAGGGTTTTAAAAATCTCCAACCATGTGTGTTTTACTTTGCTCATCAAAAATATTCAAAAAATTCATTTATTGGTTCAACTAACTCAGTTTTCTATGAAAAAGGAAAAAAAAAACTATATGTTGCTCTTTCCCAAAAAGAAATCTGGGAAATTTTCCTTAATTTCAGAGCCAGGAGCAATAGTATTGAGACAGAGCTTTCAAAACCTAACCCAAATATGTTCAATTCCAGAACGGCAACGTATCTATCACATATTCTACATGAATATAACCCCATCATTTTCCCATCTCAGATATTAAGGTGTCAGTCTCTTCAAATATGACCTCATTTTCTTCATGGACAAACAAAAGAAGTCTTCTACCTTTAATGATGTCACATGCAACTATAAAGTTAAAGGAAAACCTAATATATTTGTCTCTTCAAAATGGAATGTATTAATGAAAACAGTCAGATTTATAGGATTACTTCAAAAGAGAAGAACCTACAAGAGATCTCCTGATAGGACATATTTAATGTTACCCCTGCCTTTACATGAACCTATTTCCTAAAGAAGAGGAGTGTTTGGAAGTCAAATGGACACAGACTCTCCCGCATTTGCTACCCATTTCACTGACCACTTAGGAGCTTTCTAGTAGAACCTTCAGCTATCCCTGTTGATTGCCCATATCAAAAGTGAAAAATGACCAAGTTGGCAAGTATTGGAAGCTGCCAAGTTTGACTTCAGAAGTTTGCTCTTCAATCTGAATGTTCTGAAGAGGCAAATAAGACACTCTCAATCTCTAGGGACTTATGCTAAATATACAACAGCGAAAAGAACAAACTAATAGATACAGCCAGCCCCTATCAAAGACCGCCTTTGGCTGGGCATGGTGGTGCACTCCTGTAATCCCAAGCAGCTCCAGAGGCTGAGGCAGGAACATCGGGAGTTCAAAGAAGCCTCTGCAAAAGCGAGATGCTGAGCAACTCAGTGAGACCCTGTATCTAAATAAAAAACAAAACAGGGCTGGGGATGGGACTCAGTGGTTGAGTGCCCTGGATTCAATTCTTGGTAACTCCCCCCACACCACCCCCAAAAAAAGAAAGAAAAAGAAAAAAGAAAGGAAAAATACCACCTTTAGCCAGAGAAGATGAAACTTCAACCTGGAAAATAAAGTTTGGAAGGGACATAAATCACCCTAAGGGTTGCATCAACAATGTCAAAAGACAGAGGGGAAGGGAGCATAAAAGAACTTCTCAGTTATAGATGTGGTCTTAGAAGATTATCATGTGATTGCTGAAATGGGCACAAGAAGGTTATTTAAAGGATAAATCGAGCCATAGTATACTTGAGAGCTTGGCCATGTGACCCCAAGCACATAGCCTCCTGTCTGTAACTTCATTTTATCCCACTGAAGTATAAACACTCTTCATACCTGTCATGTGTTAACAGACATGACAGAGTGACATTAGCTACATGAGTCAGAGTAATCAGGTCATCAAAATAATTTTCTGATTATTAAATATAATCTTGGATTATTGACAATGTGTCAATCTTTCAAAAAGAGAGAACCCTATTTCTGTAAAATAGGGTTCACCTGGGAGGTCTTCTATGGGCTTGGGTAAGACTTCACCATCCATGTAGGGGAAAAGGTGGGTGCCAAGGACAATTTCCAAATGAATGATGACTTATTCATTTACAGCTCTGCTCTTAAGAATAAAGGGGGGGGGCAAGAGGGCGAGAAGGGGAATGCAAGAAAGTAAAACAAAGAAGTAAAATAGAAGAAACCCAGGACAAAATTATTAGGCTGGTTTTTGTAGAAAAATCAGAAAAAAAAAGTCTGAAAAATTTTAAATGCTGAATATATATATATATATATATATATATATATATATATATATATATGCCATTCACAGCTTTTACAGACTGAATTTACACCTTTTTTTAACCACCTGGGGAAAAGCTTTTTAATAAAGACTCCATAAAATTCTGAGTAACAATTGAAAGGCAGGAAAAAGACCATGACTATATGCTTAGGGATTACGTAAGAGCTAGAAAGCTGACCACAAAACTAGGGAGACAGGCTGGACATGGGGGAGGCACGCCTATAATCCAAGCAGCTTGGGAAGCTGAGGCAGGATGATCGAGAGTTCAAAGCCAGCCTCAGCAATTTAGTGAGGCCCTAAGCAACTTAGTGAGACCCTGTCTCTAAATTAAAAATAAAAAGGGGGTAGGGATGTGGCTCTGTGGTTAAACAACCCTGGATTCAATCCCCAGCACCCGCTGCCTTCCCTCCACCTAAAAAAAAAAATAGGGAGATTGATTATTCACACCTACAAAAGGGAGTCTAGAATCACATCTCACCCAGGAAAATCCTTCATCCAAGATACTTCCCAGAGTCCTGGGAGGCTTGGTCAGCACTGATCACATTTGCCTGGGCCTGTAAGGAAATGAT
Organism: Ictidomys tridecemlineatus; assembly: GCF_052094955.1. NCBI lineage: Eukaryota > Metazoa > Chordata > Mammalia > Rodentia > Sciuridae > Ictidomys > Ictidomys tridecemlineatus. Next base: position 70,884,657 of record NC_135489.1, on the reverse strand, counting down.
TAGTCAAATGACACAAGAAAACACAGCAGCACAACCACTGGCCCTGCTGCAGAGGTGGAAAGCAGAGGGTGTTTGCAAGCCTTCCTCTTGGCACACATTTTTTCCTCTTCATGAGACTTTCACAGTCTCTTGAGTCTGGAGAAAAGCTTGGCTCCTTCTGGATAGAGAATCACAATCGCAGCAGGGCCCAGTTTCAAGTGGCTAGCCAGAGGCGCTGAGTGCCCTGCAGCTGCACTTGGGTGTTAAAAACGCAGAAGGACAGGATGAGGTTAGGGCCTAGCAGAGCACTAAACGGCACACTCTGGAGCTGTCCTGGGTGTGGAAACTCCTGCCCAAGGCTCATCAGATTCCCTGAGACCCAACTGGAGAAAAGAACACCCAGATGTGAAAGAGCCTATTAACAGAAGCACCTCTTCCTGCCAAAGCCTGAGTGACATCCATCCACCAGCTGACAAGTTCCCCTCAGTCCAGCAATTGGAGGAGACAGAGCAGATATACATATAAAAAGGCATGAGGTGAGAAGAGCTGTGGGTATTGAATGGCTGGCTTCCAGTTAATAAAACATAAAAATAATTCAGTAGGCACAGACTGTGGTATGGCCTCCATGGAAGTAAGGCCCTGGACTTCTTTTGTTTAAAATATAGAATAAAATAGTCTCCCTTTATCTGTTCTTTTGGGTAGGGGGAGAGTTGCTTACCCACCATCAACTGTGGTCTGAAATGTTAGATGGAAAATTCCGGAAATAAGCAATTCATACGTTTCAAGTTGCAGGTCATTCTGAGGAGCATGATAAGATCTCATGCCATCTCACTCTGTCCCTCCTGGGAGGTGAATCGGTCTTTTATCCAGCAAACTCAGGCTGCAAATGCCACTCACCTACTGGCCATATAGTAGGTGTCAGATCTGCTATAGTGGCCCATTGGCTCTTGTGTTCAAGTAACACTTCCTTCAGTTAATAATGGCCCCAAAGCAGAAGAACAGTGACACTGACAATTCAGATATGCCCAAGAGAAGCTAAAAAGTGCTTCCTTTTAAGTATCATCTTGCATTATCCCTAAAAGAAGAAGCGTACATACAAAAAGATATTCTGAGAGAAGTAGAATAATAGTAGACATGAGCACTTTTCTCTGAGGGTTTCTGGGCCATTAAAGAAGTTAAAACATAAAGTGTACAGAAGAGTGTTTGGCACACAGTAGAAGCATTCATCATAATACCATCATAAGTAGTATTTTAGAGAATGCATTGGAAGACAAACATGGCACAACTGTAGTTTAGGAGGAATGCATTTAAAAAAACAATTGTGTATTTTCAATTTGTCTTCTATTTTCATCCCTAAAATAAAATCTGATGTAGTCGTCATAGAGTTCCATGTCACAGTTATAGGAATTGAAGATAATGGAGATGAAGTAATTTTTCTAAAGTCACTCGACTTCTTAATAACTTAGCCTAGATTTCAAGTTCAGGTCTGTAAGACTTTGAAGTCTGTATTCAACTTAGATCTAACACTACCCATCTGAAGGGACTGACACCTAACAATATGTGCAGGTTAGTGCTTATTTTATTTGGACTGACAAGGACTTGACCATTTGTGTAAGACTTTTTCTCAGGAATTTGTACAGTAACAATTATATAAAAGCTATAGTATAAACAGTCATGGATCAATACATTTCTTAACCTTAACATTTGGCAGGGTGAAGAATAGAAGTTAGAATTGGCCAAACAGGTCAGAACTATGGAGGATACTTTGGAAGTCTTCTGGCAACCTCACACATCTAAAACAATGCCAGCCATTACTTCCCAGACAGCTATCATCAGAGCCATTCATCACAGTCATGATACCCTTTCCTCAGAGGTCCTCTCCCACCACTAGTTTTTACCCAAGATTAATCAATTTAGTTACATGGATTCTTTATCATAGTACATTAGAAGCAAATAATCAGAAGAAATGTGATTTTAAAACTGCAGATACACTAACTTCAGGAAGAATTAACAACACATTAAGACCCAAGTTTTCAGTTCTGCCAATATGTCAATGAAATTGACAAAGTTGCATTAAAATAGGTTGGGAATCATAATCTAGAACATATATATGTGTGTGTATATATATATAATTGTATTATTAATCATGATTAATATTATTATATAATTATTTTATATGATCATAATTAATATATTTTATAATATAATTGGATATTATTGTATTGTATTACATATCATTATATAATGCATAATATATAATATATATAATATAATTGTGTTATATTATGAGACATATTATAAAATATAATTACTATAATATAATTATATAACATATAGTATAATTATACATTATATAACATATTTACATTTTTAGAGGTGTTCCGAACTTGGGATAATAAGAGAAAATGTGTTAATAATCTGACTGGAGGGAAGAAATGAAAAATAGAGAAACTATACGAAACAGAACAATTTCTAATGGCTATATTTCTAGTCATCCCAGTCTCCAAATGCTGAGTGAGGTACAATTGGTGTGTATAATGTTAATATTACAATATAAAGATGTGGTTACATGGCATTCACTAGACTGAAGGAAAAGAGAAAATAACATGGTTCATTTTTAAAGTGCTTCCATTAAAAGTGACTCAAGTCAATGCATACAGGCATCAGCTTCAGTTACCTAGAAAATTCACCTCTGCAAAATAATTCACTCACTTGTTCCCTGAGGTATTACTGTGTATGAGTAGATTGTAGGAGCAACTCACTCACAGGTGAATGGCTGTCATCTTAAAATCTCAGTGGAGGGAAGAAAGAAAAGAAGACTTTATTATGTTTCCCAAACATCTGGCCTTCCCAAATATGCCATCGGAAATGGGGCCAGGTGCATAAGGCATTAGAGTGATCACTGGCTTAGAGGGAAAGCTGCTGTCTTAGAACAGTGGCAGCTTCCTGTGCCTCCTCCACCACTCCCAGGCAGCACTCTTGTTTTCACATTACTCCTATGCCCCAAACTCATGATAGTCTGGCTCCCTTTCTCCTCTTCTTCAGAAACAGAACTGAAAATAATTCTTGAAACTTGGTAGATTCACAATAAATTCCAGACACACTGGCCACTGGCTAACCCAGTCACCTACCCTATTTGAAACCTGCCTACCCGATCCTGTGGAAATCCCTTAGAGAAAGCAGCCTATGATTTTCTCATTGCCCTTGTTTCTTGAGCTTTGGGTCATTTGGTTCATGTTTCTAGATGTGGAAAGGCTTTTAAGTGCCATGTTCTATGGCAAATCCATATGAATATATGTTTTTAATTAAGCCATTATCTACTATTGAAAAAATTAAGTATAGCTTTTTATATTTAAAGAAAAATAATAGATATATGATCAATTGCTCAGTGGTTTGCATGTCAATAGAAAAACCCAAACACATAAATCTAGACAACTTTTTAAAAATATGTTCACAACATTTCATCATGATCCTGTAAACTTTCCAGCTTTCCTCAGAAGCGAGTTAGATGTCATCACTCCTGGAAAGGTCATTTCTGAGAACCCTGGCATATTTAAATATTGCAAAGGAAACAGGGGTCCAGAGGTTTCCAGCTGCCTTCTCAGTCTAGAAATCAGAGAAGCTGGAAGGCTTTTAGACCCACATCTGGAATCCTTGTGATTCTTCATTGTTTTTGTAAGAAAGACTTGTTTTTGTTGTTATGAGAAAACAAACCTGAAAAGCAAAGCCCCTTCAAAAAGGCTCCAGGAGAGTGGCAGAGATGGAAATACTGGCACCATGAGAACTGGTAATTGGCAATCAGAGCTCCCTTCAGTTTTACACATTTACCAGTGCCCCTTACCCAAACCCCTTCATTTTTCAAACACCTATCATTTTGAGATCATATCCCTATATTTTGAGTTGTACTTTCTCTTCATTATATTTATCAACTTTTTATATTATGACCTTCATCATGATTTTGGACCCACCAAACTACCATTATTATTCTCTAGTGTGATAATGGGTTTATTTTTACCTCTTCCTATAATTCCTATGAATTGGTAGCACATACATAGACAGTTATTTTAAACCATTAATATGAATATTCTTTTTAATATTTAGTCATTGTTCTATTAAAATAGTTTTTCCTAAATGAAAAAAAAGTTATTTATTCGTTCCTATTTTATAGAGCTACAAATTTAAGCCATGTATTAACATTTTGGAATACAGCTGTCCAATAATCAGCTTACATGTAATCCTATTGAAATTTCAAAGGAAATGTCATTGCAACCTTTATTTCTTATTCTTCCACGCAGAACTAACCAGCAACTTTTTCTAAAAGTGCTGCTTGATGTTCAAGTTTTATTGGATGTTCCTCTAAACCTTTAAGACAACTCCCTATGTCCAAGTAGATGGAGAATTCTTCTAATTTTTTTAAAAAATATTGGCAGTTACTTGGTAGATGCAAATTTTAAATTTGCAAACTCTCCAGGTTCCTAATCTATTCAAACTTTGGAAACAATGCTTTGAGTAGAAATGTTTAAATGGTATTGAAAGCAGGGAGGGGAAAGACGATAGTAGAAATGACAGATAGGGAAGTGAAGGCCTAGATGACAAGAAAAGCCACCTTAGAGTGAACCCTGAGATTTAAAAAGGAGAAGATTCTTTAAATTTAGACTTTGCTGTGCTTTTTTGAGGCCAAATTGCAGCTATTACATTATATATAGATTGGGAATATTTGAATGAATCTCCTTTCTTTTAAAAAGGAAATTGTATCAGTATACCATTAGAAAGAATTGCTTAAAAAGACTTATACTAAATCCAAATGCCTTTTAAAATATCTCTAGGCTTAGAGCACTATATATTTAGGATCAAATAAGTACATTCTGATACTGCAAGCATTTATAAATATATTTTACTTTACTAAATACATAAAAAGTGTTCTGGTGATTAGAAAATTTTTGGATAGATTAATTCAAATTTTTTTCCCTTACTTTACCACAAAATTTCCTGGTGCCCTTATCTTTGGGAACATATACTATTGCTGTATTTGTATTAAAGGTGATCTTTGTGATGTCCTTCACATATATTTTAAAATTATTGTTAATATTTCTTTATAATATTGACATTTGGGGTTTCAATACTTGAGGTCTTTATATAAAGATTGTTAACTAGATTTATTAGCATTATCTTTCCCCTAATAATAAAACAGGGAAAGAAATACAAGTTCTGAGTTTCTGTGAAAGAAAACAGCAATGCTTAAGTAGTGCTCCTAGTGATAAATCCAATCCCTTATTTGGTGCCATTGAGATATTGATGTTCCAAATTAGGGAAAGAAAATCACGTCATTTTTTCCTATGTGTCTATATTTATCTTTCAAAATGCCTTGAAATTTAATTTACACACAGTATAACACACTTATTTTTAGCATAAGGTTGTAGTAGTTTGAACTAATTTCAATACCAATGTAACCACCATTTCATTCAAGATATAGAATTTTTCCAAAATTCCTAAAATTCTTTGTACCCCTTTTCTGTTCATTCTCCCCAAAGTCCTACCCTAAGCAACCACTGGCATACCATCTATAGGCTAGCTTTGCCTGTTCTAGAACTTCATGTAAATGAAACCATGTAGTATTCTTATTGATGTTTTTAATTTTGATGAAGTCTATTATGGGTTGAATTGCATCCTCCTCAAAAAGCACTTTGAAGTTCTAATTTTCAGCACCTCAGAATGTGATCTTGTTGGAAACAGATTATTTACAGAGATAATCAAGTTAAGATGTGGTCATTAGTGTGGGCCCTAATACAGTGTTACCCTTGCCCCATTAGTGTATCATTGCTTTAAGGGAAAATGTAACACACAGGAAGAATGCCATGAAAAGATGAAGGGAGAGATCAAAATGATACTGTTAAATATCAAGAAATGTCAAAGATTTACATCAATCACCAGAAGTCAGGGGGGAAAAAAAGCAGACAAGAGATTCTCCCTGTCACCTATCAAAAAGGAGCCAAACCTATCAGCACCTTGATCTTGGATGTACAACCTCCTGAAATGTGAGGAAATGAATTTCTGTTCTATAAGTCACACAGTTTTTTGATATTTTGTTAGGGCAGTCCCAGAAAATTAATACAGAGTTTTTTTTACCCAGTGTTGGGGTTTATTGTATCATAACAGACCTTTGTCTTTCTCAAGGTTATTAAGATTTACTCCTGTGTTTTATTTTAGAGCTATCTTAATTTTACACATAAGGTACACTCCACATATTTTCCTAATCTCTATTCACTGAGTTTTATATTGAATTTTCTAATGTCGAAGACAGTACTTATTTCTGTTACAATTCCTAGAATAATAATAGTTTCTAATAGTCATGCAAATATATCACATGAATTTGTGCCCATATTTTCAAGTTCAATTTGGAGTGAGTTTAATTTCCAAGAGGATAAGGCTCAATGCCCCTTTTGTTCCTTCCCACTACATTGGAAATGATCATAAATGATGTATTAATACTAATTTTTGAGTGCCCAGCAGAGTTCTGATATTATTTCTAATGTCCTTTTCTACTCAAGGTGGACTGTTTATGTGCAGATAAGACAGGTATAGCTTTGGATTAATATTTACAAAGTTCTGAAGCAGGAAATCTCTTTCCTCTTGGATTCTCAATAATGCCAACATTCCCAATGACAATGTATCACCTTACCACCCTACTGCAAGAAAGCAGATATTACCTCCAATTAAGAAATTAACATCTTTACTGAAATTTACTTTTATAAAACTTTGCTCCTTATAGTTTAGAAAACAAAAACTTTTTAATGTTATAAAAAGTGCTATGAAAATAATTCAGTAAATTTCCTCTATAAATTATTTTGGACTGGAATACTCAGCAGCTGATAGAAGTTCCTGTTTGATTTTTACATTGTTGTATTACAGATACATTTCTGTTTTCTGATGCTTGGAGTTCTGTAGTGTGTGACAGTCAAGACTTCAATACACTAACTCTGAATGCTTTCCATACATGAATACCTTACCCTTGACTGATAGGTGTCTCCATGTCACAGTTGGCTCTGGTCTGCCAATAGCAAGACACAGCAAGGTCACACTGCTTCCCTCATTCACGGTGATGTCTGAGGATATGTTCATGATCTGGGGAGGAACTATAAAGAAACAGAGAAGAGAAGAAACACCTGAGAACTATTCTTTGCACTTAAAAGATGCATTTTCATGATGAATATTGTTCTCATTCACAAAAAAATTTTATGTTGCTTGGTTAACTAAGATTTTGGCCACCAACAGCATTTATGGTGTTCTCTTGAAAGGCAAAGCTCAGTATTTTATTAGGTTGAAATAGGAGACAGGGGCTTCTGTGTGGATGATGAGGGCACAGAGGAACTGAAGACATGGACATTACTGCTGTTGACTTAAGGCAAAATCAAAGCAAAAATACAAAGTCTTCCAAGGGCCCAGTCTATTCATATACTCATTCCTTGTATTGGAATCAATGGCTGAAGTGAGTAACCATGAGTAGTCCCCAAAGACCTTTTCAAAGCTCTTACCAAAAAGACCAAACACACTGAGATAGTTAAGATTTCCTAAGCATTCCAGATCTTTTCAAAAATTTTTGAACTTGTACAAGAATAGTCCATCCTGGAATTTTCTTCTTCTTGTTGCTTAACCTAAAAATTCCTAACCACTCTTAAAACACACCCTTAAACACTCAGTGAAATTTTCTCGGACTCTTTCAGAGTTAGTTGGCTTTCTCCCTGGACTCAACCAACAAGCATTAATGTCCCTCCTGCTTTGGTTAACATGAAATCGTACAGACACTCTTCAACTTAGGATGGGGTCATGTCTAGTAATACATTGTGACTTGAAAATATCCTAAGTCTAAAATGCATTTAATACACTTAACCTCCCAAATACCATAGTTTAATAACACAGTACATTGTGGAGTATAGGTGGTTTCCCCTTGTGATCACATGGCTGATTGGGAGCTTGGCTCACTGCCACTGCCCAGCATAGTGAGTTTTATACTGTATAACATTAACCTGGGAAAATATCCAAAATCAAAATTCAAAGTAAGATTTCTACTGAGTGAGTATGATTTCCTATTAATGCAAAAGTTAAAAAATATTAAGTATAACCATCATAAGTAAGGAATTGTATTTTAAAGGTATGGTATTCTAGTGGTCAGGGTCAGGGTTCTGGGTCCATTTACATCAAGATTTGAATCTTGGCTTAGCTCCTCATCTACTGTATTTCTTCCTAAGTAACCCTCCTTTACCTCTTTGAGCTTTGGTGTGCTCACCTGTGAACTGCAGGTGACACTAGAAACTAAATTCACAAAGTTGTGAGGTTTAAATGAATTAATGACATAGTAGAGTATCTGATTTAAAGGAAGCACTCAATAAGTGTTAGTTGCTAGGACAATCATGATGATGATGATGATGGTGATGATGATGATGATGTTGACAGCAACAATAACATCTTTCATAAATATCATTTTCCACTCATGGGCCAACACCATTTCTGTGTATCTTTAGCACTGCAGAACATACACAATCCCTTATGTTACTACTTATCTTGCCTATCTCAAGCCTTGATTATCAATTCAACTCAAAGCTCATTATGGAGAAAACCTAGATTCCTTCTCAATTTTTACTCCACATCACCATTGTTCTGGTTGTGTTTCTCACTGATCTTCACAAGGACATCTGCAATACCCTCCAATCTGAGATCTTCCATTTGGTCTCTGCAGTTTTTGGTCCCTCTAATCTATTCCTTACTAGGCTAGAGTGATCTTTTCAGGCAATAATCTAACCAAACTGCTCTCCTTTGTACTCCTACAGCTCACTATGACCAACCAGATACAGACAATCTCCTCTGCATGACCAAAGGGCTGGGCACTCTAACCCCAAATCCACTGCCAAGCTTCCTCCCCAGGCACAGCTTCCTCTAACACAGCACACTGCAGAGCTTCACTCTGCCTGCAATATGAGAAAAGCATAGGTGCTTCCAGTGTTGCTCCTCCTCTTCCTTTCTTGGTTCTTTTCTTATAAAGGTATCGTTCAGAGGTATTCAAATGTCACCTCCCCTCTGCTGTTTTCCCTAACCTCTTCTCACATTCCAAAACCATATCTTCAGGTGCATCTTGTTCAAACCTGTGGCATTACAGGCAATGGTTTTATACCTGTCTCTTTCCCAGGAGAGCAAGTGGTGGAGGTCAAGCAGCGATCACACACATCTCTATTTCCTCAGTGTCTGGCACAGAGGCTGGAAAGGTTGCATGCTTAATTCCTCTTTGAATGAAATATTCAAAGAACAGGTTGAGCAGAATTCCAAAAACTAGGGTAGTTAAGATTTTGAATGGGAGATTTCAGATACCTAATCTTTTCTTTCCAATTTTCTAATCTTCAAAATAAAAGGAAACATAACAGAAAGAAGGCATACAGTCATGCTGATTTGTATGTACTGCACTTTAATTATGAATCATTAATTATAAACAGGTAAAGCAATAGTAGATTATAAACCACCTTGAGTCAGTGACAAAAGAGAATTATGGCTGATGCTCAATTCAGACGACTATGCAGCCTGAAGTTTTATGTTGCTGAGACCTTACAGGTAAGTCTTTTCAAGGAGAAGCCATAAGTAATGAGCCGAACATTTGAGCTCTTAAGGGAATCCACATTAGCAAATAAATAAAAATTGCCTAGCTTATAAATCTGCCATATTTTGTATTATTTCTGCATTAGGAATTGTCCTGAAATTTCAGTGCACATATTTTACCAAAATACACAGTGGGAAAAAAATAGTGTACATTCTAACTACACTGCAATCTCTTGAGAAAATGGCTCTACCTGTTTTTCAGTATTTTCTAACTTGTTAAAAAATAGTTCTGGGCTTAGAAATGCCAATACTTTTTTTTTCATTTCTGTAAAGCAACAACTTCAGTGCAACTTCCAAAATATTCTCAAAATAATGTCTACTTTAGCTGGAAGTACTAGGTCATCTGAAGGTCCCTTTTGTAGACCCTAGAGACTCTTCAGGAGGAAGCTAGACACAGCGTGAGGAAGCACAGTCACGGTGGTGAACCACGATTTAATACATTGCTGCCATGGTGCTGCGGAATGCAGTGCTCAAGCACAATGCCTCACCTCAGAGCCATTATTTCCATGGACATCGTATCTCATTGGATGGTTTGAGGGATGGATGAAAAGATCTTTGTAAAATTCCATAGATGTTAATTACGATCTCCTCATTCTCCCGGAGCTCAGTCAATGTTACCCATTAGGAAAGTTTCCTGAAGTGGGATTGCCAGTGGCAAGTCAGACAGTCCCACTAAGTCCACAGTCCTATCTCTCCTTTTCTGCAACTGGATAATGGTCTGTCATTTATCAAAGGAACAAGTAATTTCAAAGGTGTGAGTAGCCAAGTGGAGAAAGTGGTTTGGCTTTGTTTATTTTTATTTTTATTAATGCAGTGCTAAGGATCCAACACAGGGTCTTGAGCATACCAGACAAGTATTCTTACCATTGAACTAGCAATCCCCCCAGCTCTCAGAAAGTGCTTTGGGAAGAAGGAAATTATTTTTATTTTCAATTATGGTATTCTTAGCAACCAATGTTAGTAGGTAGCTTTGATTGTAAACTGTCTTGCACATGCATTATCTTACAGATTCCTTAAAATTAGAATAGAAATTGAATAAATACTCCATTAAAATAAAGAAACTGAGGCAAAAGGGGAATTAAGTAAATTGTCCACAATTACAGAATTCATAAATGGCAGAGCACATATTATAGTGTCTTTTGGTTTAATCTCTTTTCAATCCCTCAAACACAAGATTTATATTCATTCGCTCTTGCATATTGTTTCCTTGGCTTCCTAGTCATCCCAGAGCATCTTCTTTCAGAGCACTTGCCACAGTAAACAAAGTCCTCTCATTCAAGTCTGCTTCCCCACTCACCCCTATTGACAACAGGGATCCCTCTTAACCATCCTTGTTTCTCCAAGGCCCTGTGAATTTTTTGCCAAGGGAGGTATTCAATAATGCTAATTTAAATCTGAAGCAAACTTGGCAATACTATTAAGACCTACTCTTGCTTTCATGATAACTTTTTGCAGAAAAGATCACTTGAGGATGGCTTTAAATAATTCTCCATATTTTGGCAAGAGATCATTGTTCAATGCAGATGAGCATCTGTGGAAAATGAGTCTATATATCATGCTAGTGCTTATAAATATACAAATAAACACAAAGAATGAATAACAATCTTACTTGAAATGCCTAGATTACTCAAAGAAAATGAAATCTTAGGACCTGAGGAGCCTAACTAAAGGATTACAAATAACAGTGTGTTTTTAAATCATGCCCCAAAAGTTATTTACCTTCAGGAACATCTTTTTGGCTTTAATACACACACACACACACACACACACACACACACACACACACACACGTGTCTCTGTGTGTATGTGTGTGTGTGTGTATGTATATATGTGTGTGTGTGTATATATATATATATATATATATATTCTTACACATACACAGTAATTTGTATAACAGCATACATATTAGACATTTACTTATTCAACAAATCTTTATTATTGGTCAGCCATAGTTTTAAGTACAGCGACTATAAGTGGTTTATAAAGTCTAACATGTAGTGGACCTGAGAGACGAGGAAAAAAAAGTCATAACAATGAATACAAAAGCACAAAGCTGTATAAGCATTCTGAAAGAAAATGTAAAGTCTAAGGAATGATTGTAACAAGAGGATCCTATTGTACAAGAAGACATTTGGCTCTTCTGTTGATAGTTTAGGCTTCTGATTATCTTTTTACTGGGTGATAGGTTATAACAGTGTGTTTGCACAGGCTATGTATTCAGCTCAATGAACTACTATGGGACTTCAAATGTGGTCATCTTAGATAGATGATAGATGTATAGACAGACAATCCATTACCAGATTATATCGAGTATTTTAAGGAAAGAGGCAGATTTATGAAGGTGTCTTTGGGGTCTGGGTCACCATGAAATATGTATGCATTCTTTCTATTTATAGTATGTCCAAAGACTCTTTAAGTACCCTAAACACATTCTCAAGCTTGATCCTTCTTCTCCAACCTCATTGCTATCAATTGAAAATGAGTAGAAAAGACAATTGTCTCATGTTTGGAATGTTACCAAAATGTGATCATTTTCTAGCACTACCTTATAAGCCAAATCCCACACACTTAACACCTGTAAATGTCTTGTTTCTACCTAAAACCTTCCACATCTGCTCTTTGGTAAACATGTAAAGGACAAACTTCTTGGCAGGATTTATAAGACCTTTTACAGTCTGGCCAAAGCCTAACTGCTAGCCCTTCTCTGGCAGGTGTCTCCAGGGCTAATAGAGACCGTACAGCCATTCTCAAGTGATCTTTTCTGTGCCTTCACATACACGACTCCTTTTGTTTGGAGAAGACATCTCCACTTCTACTTCCTATGAACCACTGATACTTCAGTACTTAGCTCCTTCACAGTGCCTTAGTTGCTCTGCCTTCTCTTCCCAAGGCATTCTCATCCGTGCTCTCATTATATCATTATCTTCGAAAGTGAGCCTTTTCAAGGATAGGTCTGTTATCTTTATCCTTGTACTATATTATATAAGCCAATTCCTGACATGTACTAGCATCCTTCCTTCCCTAGGTGTAATGTATGTGTGCACAGGATTTTAATTAAGTACCACATCAAGAGTTTCAGGGAGAGGAAGGGCAAATGTCAATCTCTAGGATGGAAATACTCAGCGTTCTTACATGATTTACTTACATGATTTTTTTTTTCTGGATTTAGGTTCCTTTCTCAGAAATCTTTGATAATGGTCCTAGCTCCCCCCACCATGCCTGCCATATCTAAGTCAAGTCTTCTTACTACATTCTCAGCTTAAACTTTCCATTTTTATGTAGAATACTTATAATGCTTTGTGCTTTTGTATTCATTGTTATGACTTTTTTTTCCTTGTTTCTCTGGCCCACTAAACTTAAGGCTGCATAAGCCATTTATAGTCCCAGGACTTATAAATATGGTCAGTGCATAATAAAAATAAAATTTTGTTGAATAAATAAATATCTAGTATGTATACTGTGCAATGCAAATTAATATGTACTTGTAAGAGCAAGCTTGAATTAGAAAAGACTTTCCTGAAGGCAAATCATTTTTTGTGTGCAAAGCTAATTGAGGATTGAACTATGTGACTTTGCACAAGTGAGTCCCCACCCTGTACACAGTTGATATAGTGAGATGGAAAAAGCATTAGAGAGGCCATGTACCAGATTCTGGAACCCAATAGACCTGCATAACCTGGGATAGGTTTTGCTTAATCTAACAGAGCCCCTGAATTCTCATCTGTAAAATAAGGACAAAATTTTTATCTCTCCAGTTTTCTTCTTTTTTATTTTAATAGCAAGGATTGAACTCAGAGACACTTGAGCACTGAGCCACATCTCCATCCCTTTTTGTGTATTTTATTTAGAGAGAGGGTCTCTCTGAGTTGCTTAGTGCCCAATCCTCCTGCTCCAGCCTCCCAAGCTGCTGAGATTACAAGCATGTACCACTGTGCATAGCTTCTCTCCAAGTTGTTGAGAGAACTAATGTCACCGTATACAATACACTAGTATAGTAGCTAGAAATAAGTATTTAATAAAGTATCATGGATAAGTGTTAACAGTTACTGTTCTTTTACATACTCATTATTGATATTGTTCATGCTATTTAAAATAAGAGAAAAGACTTAATCTATGCCTAACTGAATATTTTCTAAATCTCAGTTCCTTTTATGTTATGGATGGCTTGGGGATCAGGAAAGAGAAGATTTCTTTATGGTAAGTTAAATTAAATATAATAAATAAATAAACTTAATTGATGATATTAAATTATATATATAATATATAATATATGTAATATATAATATATTGTTTTAATTATGTAATGCAATCTATAATTATAATCATGTAATGTATATTTATATAATTTATGTATAAATTATACACACATATGTATATTATACAAATATTATAATTATTTGTATAATTATACAAATAATTTTGCAAATATGTTAATTCTACAAATAATATTATATAATTGAGTATTAATAATATAATTATAATATTATACTATATATTACAAATTATATTGTAAGCATATAATAATTATATTATGCATATAATTAATGTGTATTACTATACAGAAATTTCATTATCTTTATATGTGTGTACACACACACACAAGCACATACACACATACTCTGGCTACTGAGTCAGTAGTTAAAAAATAATTGCTGGTGTCCTCCTCTTTGACAAAGCTTAATCAAATTCATCAAGCACATCTCACACACATGTAGAGAAATCACTTGGCTCTCCCTATCTGTTTTCCCAGAGGGAACAGGGTACAAGGCTTCAGCACAATGTCCTGCTCAGCAGGAACTTGTTTCTCACCTCAGCTGAGAGCATAGAAGCAAAATTGACATAAGGCAGACTGCAGAGGTGACAGCCAGTTCTCCAGGCACCAACCTTGCCCATCCAATGAGGCCAGACATCCATCATTCTTAGCAATGCAATAAGTAACCCTTCACATACAATAAATTATTTTTACTTCATTATCTTACATTAACCTGATAACATCTCTGAGGTGCATAACATAAGATAAAGAGTTAGAAGTCTGTGAGTTTAGCAGGAGGTAGGGACACAGTTCCGTCCCAAGGCTCAGTGCCAATCCTGTTGAGATGTGACAGTGCAGCAGAACACTGGCCTTGGGGCACTCAGCTGCTGACTCTAGTACTGAATTGACTGTACTAACCAGACACCTGTGTGTAACTGAAATCCTCTGATCTCACTCATTTCCTGTGAGGTAAAGTTCATGACACCTGTTGATGGGTAGATGGCTTGATGTATGTCAAAATGACAGTTGCTTAGTGAATGCATGTCTTTTCTCTACCACTGAGAGTCCGGACACCAGCAAGAATTCTGGGGAGATGATTTTTTGTTAACAGTAAGTGAGGTTTGGCCAAGATGAGGAGCCATTGCCTCATTCTAATGTTGGGCCCTATTTTGAGCTGAGCTTCATTTCAGAGTTCTGCCCTCACCCAAACCCTGCTGCCCACTAGAAATGATTGCTCATGTCCTGTTCCCCACAAGTCTCCACACAAGAACAGTTTTCCCAATATGTATACTCTACCCTGCTTCTGTCTACACATAGTATTTGAGTCTTAAATGTTTTATTTAAGACTGCATGGCACAGTTTAAAAGCAAAAGAGTCTCTTGATTTTGAGTCATAGAGGCTGAAGTTTGAACACCATTTTTTCCAACTATTTCCATCATGATTTTTGAAAAAGTAACTTGAGCTATTAAGTTTCAGCTTCCTTGACTGTAAAATGGACATATGAATATTTGCCTCACAGGGATGTAGAGATTAGATTAGAGATAATGGTTTCAAAGTGCATTAAATAGCTATTATTATTGTTTTCACTTTAATGTTATTATTATGCTCAGGGAATAACAAAATATTAAGAGACCACGTGAAGGCTAATAGAAATATGAAATGCTTTTCATTACAGTTTTAAACATCTAAGGCTAATTTATAAAAATCATACAGTAAAGACTTTTAAGGATCTAATGTTTTATTCTTATGGGGTTACCTTTCTGCATTTTAATAGGAGAGTTTATTTCCTAAACCAGAGGCAGGAATAAATTGGGAATTGTGGTATTTGTGCTAGACTGGCTTATGTGATATGTTACATAAAATAGCATGGCAATGTACAGAGAAGTACTACATGACATGTAAGGAGAAATGGGTTCTAGTCCTCTTTCTTCCAGAAAGCTGTGTGATTTTTATCAAATTCATTAACCCATCTGACTAGTGCTATGTATAGGTGTGTGTTTTCCGAGTTTTTGTTCTGTTGTTTATTTATTTATTTGTCTTCAGAGTTCTAGAAAGAGGGAAATAGATTGTAAATTATCAGGTTTCTTCTGGTCTAAAACTCCTTAAATTGATTTTCTAGCAGCATTACAAGCCCAAATCTGTAAATGTGCTACTTATGCAAGAAAGAGGATAACCCCCTACTGTAGCAACAAAAAACAGCTCACATTTATTTCTTTGAGCTCAGCATTGACACTATATATTCTTTATTTTCTTTAATCCTCAATACTTTCATAGGAAATGTTCATTATTAAAAATCAACATAAGAGTATGCATGTACTTTAAGGGAACAGAAATAAAAATCCAAAAATACAGGCTTACATTTATGGCCAATTCACTTTAAACAAGATGTGAGACAATTCAATGGGAAGAAGATAAATTTTTTTAAAAAAATCAAGTTGCTTGGACAACTTGATATTCACATGCAAAAGAATGCATTTGAACCACAACTTCATACCACATGTAAAAATAATAAATTCAAAATTGATCAAGGACCTAAATTTATGAACTAAAACTGAGAAAAAAACGGTATAAAAAATCTGTGATTTTTTTATTAGGCAATGTTTTTTATATCCAACATGATAATTGCAAACCAAAAAAAAAAAAAAGAATAAGTTTGATTTATCAAATAGAAGAACTAAAAATGGGTAATATTCATTTGAAAAGGTATTTAGCATCATTCTTCACTTTACAAGATGCAAATTAAAACTATGATAAGATTCCACTTTATACCCATAGGATGATTATAACTAAAAAGACAGACAATGTAAATCTTTGGCAAGGGTGTGAAAAAACTTGAAACCCTTGTACACTTTTGGTATGAATGTAATATGTTGAAACATTGGAAGACAGTGGGTGCTTCCTCAAAGTGTTAGTGTTAACATAAGATTGAGAAATTTCAATCTCAGTTATGTAACCCTCCAAGATGAAAACACCAATCTATGATACATCTCGTACACAAGTTTTCATATAAATATGAAAATAAATATTTATAGTAGACATGTTAAAGAACCCAAATATCCATGAACTAGTGAGTATATCCAAATAATCAAATATTATATAGCAATGAACATTAGTGCTGATATGTGTTCCCATATGGATGAACCTTTTAAGCACGATAAGTAGTGAAAGATGTTTTCTAAAAATGAACATATATTGTATTATTTCATTTAAATGGAATATCCAGAACACAAAAATTTAGAGGCAAAAAAAAAGTAATGATTTTACTTTTTGTCTGAAAGTTGGCAGAAATAGAGACCAATTTGAAGTGATTGCTACTGGGGTGGATTTATGTTTTTGTTGGGGTGATGAAGCTATTCTAGAAGTAGTGGTGATTGTTGAATAACTTTGTGAACATGCTAAATGCCACTGAATTATACAGATCTTGCTGTATAATTTTATGGTTTGTGAATTATATTGGCTTACTATCATTATGAAAAAAAATCAGTTCTAGACCAACAACTCTTGAAAGATAGAACCAGTACTACTTACACTATAAGGAGGGAAGGCAATTTAGTACCTATGGGTTCTCCGAATTCATTTTTATCAGTTATCGATTATTCATTGCATGATGCTGACCTTGAATCTTGATATCATTTAGATCTGAAGTGTCCCCCAGAGTTTCATGTTTTAAAGGCCTGGTCCCAAGAATGGCACTTTGGTGATGGGAATGGAACATCTGAAGATGGGGCCTAGTAGGAGGTCTCTGACTCATTGGTGGCATGCCCCCGAAGAATACCCCATAATCCAGGTCTTTTCCTATTTTTCCATTTTTCAGCCATGATATGATTGATTTTGCTCATCCCTGTACCACTATCTGTTTTGCTAACTCGCTACAGGCCAAAAGCAATGGGATCCATTGATCATGAACTATAAAAACCTGAGCAAAAATAAAGCTTTTCTCTTTCTAAGTAAATTACCTCAGACATTTTGTTATAGTGACACATGTCTGCATAACTGTTTATCTCTCATTACTTGAGTTGATCAGCTTCCCATTGCTATGACAGTCACTGAGAAAAACAACTTGACAAAATAACTGAAATAAACAACTTAAAAGGAAGATACTTTGGCTCCAGGTATTAGAGGTTTCAGTCCATGGCTCCTTAGCCCAACTGCTTTTGCCCTATGGTAGCACAGTACATTATGAAACAGTTCAGAATAGGCCTGTTTTCCTCATGATAGCAGAAAACAAAAAGTAAGAGAAAGGGTTAGCAATCTCAATATTCCCTTCAGAGGCATGTTTCTAAATAACCTCACTTCCTTCCATGAGGCCCCACCTCCTAAAGGTTTTGCCACCTCCCAAGAGCACCATCAAATGAGGACCAACCCTTGAACAAATGAGCCCTTTGAAGACATTTTAGATCCAAACCTCAAAAATTGAACAGTACTGATTCCCATTCTTTTTCCAAGGTAAACCCATGTCAGCTTGTTTGGCAATACTCCAAACACCCAATACACATTGATAATCCTAGAACTTTGCATATGCTCTGCTTGCTGTTCATGTGCCTTCTTACCCTCTCATCCACCCTACCAATTTTCACTCATACTTGAAGACTTATACTGATAGAACAGCCAGTTTCCAACAGTTATTTTCATGTAAATATAAGTCCAATCCACAGTCACTAATGATTTGATTATAGTTATTCCTGAGCGTTTACCAAGTGCCTTTTATGTGCTTCAAATTATCCTGGGGGTAAAATAATAAACAGATAAGGTCCTGCATGAATATTGTGAAGCTTAGTGTCTAGAGGAACACTAACACCAATAAATAATCACACCAGCCAACGTAAGATTGCTACTTTACTTGTGCCACATAGTGGAACAAGGCTTCAGGATAGCCCACAGTAGGGGTTTTGTCCTGTTCAGTGAGTGTGGTGAGGAGTTTGTTCTGAGAAGACCTGGGTAGAGGAATTAGCCTATGGAAAATCTTAGTACAGACAACAGAGCTTGGTCCACTTGGATGACTGTGGTTGAAAAGAATAAAAATCTTGCATGTTGATGCTGGAAATGCAGATAGATGCCAGAAGTAATAGTTCCTGGAACAGGCACTAGGTTTTAAATCTTCATCATAAAAGTAAGTGGAAGACCCATTAAAATATTTAAAGATGGTGATGATGATGATGATAGTGGTGACGATAGTGATGATAGTGACAGTGACTAGGGTGATGGCAATGATGGTTATAGTATTGATGGCTGAGGATGGTGACAGGGATAGCAAGTGACATGGGCAGGAGACATTTTCACTGGAAATTGACCAGGCTGTAGTGTAGCAAGTGGATTAGAAAATGGCCAGCAGGTTTTCCAGGCATAAGATGGTAGTGGTTTAGACAAATATCAAAACAAGAGAAATGGGCACAAATTTAAAAGACATAGTTGGAAATAAAATTAATGAAGCTTGGAGACTGAAAGGATATGTATTAAGGGTCAAAGACCTTTTCACACTGGTGTGTGGTTTTCAATGTTTCTCTCACCCACGAGAACAAGTATTCTTGTAATCAAGGAGAATTGTTTGAGTTTTGACACAATGACTGGTATCTGGTAGGTGCTCTATTAATGTGGGCTGAACCTAATTACTAATGCAAGAAGAATTTTCAGAACGCATGAACTCTCAGGGAGTATCCAGCAAATTGGAACTCGGTCTAATTGACAAGGTCACATCCTTATGCTTGGAAGCAAGACCAGATCCATGATATTTGGTTTTATAGACTCTGTGAATTCACACTCCCTACAGGTCCTAGTTTAATTTTATGCAGGAGATGATTGGATCTGCTCTATTTTGATTGCATTTTTTCCTTCTTGTTCTATTTTGATGAAAGGAATGATAGAATAAGAGAATAAATAATTATTGAATTATAGATACATGAATACATGTGAGGGGCCAGGTGACATCACAGATCACTCATGCTTCACCAAATTCATTTATAATGGCTGTCTGCACTGTGACTCTTGCAGAAGTTATTTATAGACTTACATAGACATTTCCTTTTTTAATTTGCACAATTCAAGCAGCTGACCAAGATCAGAAACCACATGCAGTAAAAGAGTCATTTTCATCACATTCTGCTCTTTCTGGGGCATGGAAATGCCCTCCCTCTGGGAAGCTACTTTTGTTCCATTCTCCCGTGAGTGGTGATTGCCCTAGAGAGTTCTTCTGGCTTCACACATATTTAGGATCATAGGGTTTAATTTACATCATAGAAGTTTCAAGTCAAAAAAAGACCTTAGAGATCACCCAACTCTGCCACCTCTTTTTGTGGAAAAGGAAACACTTTGGTTCCAGTCCCAATTCTGTCAAATATTTGTGATGTGGCAGCCAAGCCCCATGACCTCTGTTAACCCAAATCTCTCCCTCACATCAGGGACCCTCAGAATATCAGGTTTCCCAGGAACTTGTTTCAGACCTCTCTATTTCTCTACCTTCCCTCTTTAAAATTGTTATATCTATCTCTTATTAACACAATCTGAGCTTCCCCACTCTTATTCATAGAATGACCTTGAATGAATTACTTAACTGCTTTAATCTCTGTTTCTCAAACCATAGAACAGGGTAGTGACCTTAAGTAACTATGAGGGTCACTGTGAAGAAAGAAGGGTAAATGAACATAAAAATACTTTAAATGCTTTATCATGGTGCTTGGCACATAGTAAATGTCCGTATTCTATGCTCTTCATTCAACTTCTAGATTTTTGTTTTTGCCAGAAACTCTCGTTTATTGAGAACTTAATAAGTGTCAGGAGGCACCACACAAAGGGATTGCCATGCTTCACTTATTTTCTCCTTCAGAAAGCTCCATGAAGCAGTTTTAATACTTCATGTTTTAAGGATGAGGAAACAGAGGCAGTGAGGGTTAAATAAGTTTCCCAATATCATGCAGTGTGATAGAAATAAAGCTGAAATGGTTACACAGTTCTGATCAATGGTAAAGTCCCCAGTCTCAGCCTCCGCAGGTCACAGCCTAAGGTGACTCAAGTTTGTTTGGCATCCTAGCTTGCCAACCTCCAGTGTGGACACACTGTGGTATGTATTGAGGCATTCCTGCAGGCTTTGCAGCCAATGTTTCTCTCACCCTGATGATTAGAAGAGCAGGTAATACTAGAAGGACCTGCCTCAAGGAGTAGATGTCAACATCAAAAGAAGTAAAGCAAGGAACATCTTGCATCTTCCCATTATCTGCTTCTAGTTCCTTAATCTCTGATTTTGCTCTCCTGGGTCATAGATGATTAATGTGAGAAGTTGGAGAAGGAGTGTGCTAGTCACCTTTCTGGTTCTGTAACAAAATATTTGAGATAATCAGTTTATAAAGATGAAAGGATTATTTTGGCTCACAGTTTTGAGGTTTTGGCCAATGGTTAGTTGGCCCTGTGCATTTGAACTTGTGGTAACCCACTATATCATGGCAGGAGAACATGGTGGAGGCAGCACACTCACTTTATGGCAGTTAAAAGCAACAGAGTAGCCAGGCCCAGTGGTGCACAACTGTAATCCCAGCAGCTCAAGAGGCTGAGGCAGGAGAACTGCGAGTTCAAAGCCAGCCTCAGCAAAAGTGAGGCACTAAGCAACTCAGTGAAATCCTGTCTCCAAATAAGACATAAAATGGAGCTAGGGATGTGGCTGAGTGGTTGAGTTCCCCCAAGTTCAGTCCCCAGTACCCGTCCCCTGCCAAAAAAAAAAAAAAAAGAAAACAACAGAGTTCCAGATGTGGTGCTGCACACCTGTAATCCCAAGAGCTCAGGAGGCTAAGACAGGAATTTTGCCAGTTCAAGACTGATCTCAGTAAATTAGTGAGACTTAAGCAATTTAGGGGGAGACCTTGTCTCAAAAAATAAAAAAGGGCTGGGGGTGTGTCTCAGTGGTAAAGTGCCTCTGGTTTAATTTCCAGTCCAACCCACGAAAAAAATTAAGCAACAGAGTGAGAAGAAGGGCTGGCATCCCAATATCACTTTCAGGGGCATACCATAAGTCGCCTAAAATCTCTCACTAGGTCTTGTCCTTTAAAGTCCCATCACCTCCTAACTGTGCCACAGGCTGGGGACCAAGCTCTCATAACACGGGCTTTTAGGGACACTATCCAAACAACACCAAGGACATTTCTGTCTCAGAATTTGTTAGCCCCAGCTCTCTAGCTCTCCCTAAATCCCCTGAAGCCTCTAGTCTTTAGCCTCAGCTCTACCATACTTCAGTTTTTTTTCTGTCCATACAGATGGCAGTAGAAGGTTGCAGAAGCTAATAATTAGGCCAAATGTGCCCATTCCATGCCCCTACCTGCCCTCTCAACAATGCCTGTCTGCAGGTGCTTTCTGATATGACTTACATGTGTATTACTTTCTGATGTTACTTTTTCTATTGCCCCTGTCTCAAATTTTTAGAAGGAAAGGGGTATTTTCATAACTCTCCTTATATGTCGGTCCTAGAAACCTGCCTAGCACCTAGTCTAAAACTGTTCTTTTCTAGATTCTACATGATTTCAATGAAAAAAGGTGTTTGTGGATGTATAACATTAGACTTGGTCTATAGATGTACTTTATCGTGTATATGCTTCAAATCACACTAATGTGAATTCCACACCAATCCCTGGGCTAAAAGAATTGAACCACTGAAATCAGTCTGATCCAGGGCTGAGCACATGCTTTGAAATCCACATCAACAGACAGTAAAATCACCCAAACTCTCTGAGCCTCTGTGACTTGATCCAGTTGATGGCCTAGTAGCTAGCAATTGGTAGTATTTGATCAACTCCTGCCCTGATGCCCACCACAGTCCACCCCAGAGCATTCCTAAGATAAGGATGGATTGCAAGTCCCTGATGAGCTCTGCTTACTTGAGGCTCAGGTGGTGTCATGACTGAGCTGGCCACCCTTGGGAGACAGCCTGACATTTGCACTATCCATCAAGAATCAGGGGCACATGGGCAGGGGATGTGGCTCAAGTGGTAGCGTGCTTGCCTAGCATTCGTGAGGCACTGGATTCGATTCTCGGCACCACATAAAAATAAAATAAAAAATATTTGTCCACCTAAAACTAAAAAATAAATTAAAAAAAGAAAAAGGGGCACCTTTCCCAGTAATTTCCCTCTTTGTGTCCTACTGGAGATGCCACCTTCTCTTATGGCCCTGTGCTCCCAAGATTATCTCATTATGCTTTATCCCCACACACAAGTTGCAATCATCATGTGCCCATGTCTGAGATGGAATTTGAAGGAAGAAAATTATCTGGGAACACACAGAGAAACTCTTCATCTTGGGAGGCAGATGGGAACTAGAATATCTTTAAGAAGTGAGGTATCTGTCCCTTAGCTTGCTCATAGTTACAGGTACTGTGGGAAGAGTGATAGGACACGGAGCTGACATCTCATTCTTCCATTACTACAGGAACATGAGCAATGTTTTGTAGTAGGAAGATGATATTGTTTTTCTCAAAATATTCTAGTTATAAACAAGATGACAGAACTGTATATACTTTCAATAACAAAAAATATAAAAAAGAGATAATTAAGTATTATCATAAAAGAAAATAAAAGCTATATGTTGGGTTCCCAGAAATTCCAGTGGTTCAAACTTGAGAAATTTTTACTCAATCTTTTAGCGCAGGGGTTGGGTGTGGCATTTGCAGTAATGGGATCTGAATCGTGTACAAGATAGAGCATATCTATAGGCCAACTCTAATCTTATACACCCCACACACCTTTTTATTTCGTTTTCAATCATGTAGAATCTAGCAGAGGACAGGATTTCTAAAGTGAATGAACATCGTTGGATTTATAAATAGAAAGAAAATAGTCATTTGTCCCCAAATACTTAATAAATATGTAAGTCTTACACAGTCTTTTTCCAAATCTTTAAAACCTCCCTCAATTCTAACAAACCTGGAGACTCTGGAAATAAGGATTTCATTTGCATGTTTTTTTACTGGAAAAGGTGAGGGGGGTCTGTGACTGAATATCACTGATAAAAACATGATAACTGAGTCTCATTACAGCCAAAGACAAGTCTCATATTTTAGCATCTTTATTAAAGCTTTTTAAATTACTGAGTTTCTGGTATATTCAATACCAGCCTAAGTGATTTATATTAGTCTATCCCTAGATACTCCATCTAATAAATAACTTGGCAATCTCCTCACCCATAAATATCCCTGGCCCCAGCAAAAAAAGCAATTAAAGCACGTTTAAAAAAAAAAGTGAATTCCCTGTACTCCAGACTGCAATGTCATTGGGTGCTTCCAAAAGAATAATTCACACTCTTTACCAAGGAGGGGTCCAGTGTCCTTACTCATCACCTGTCCATCAGGAATTGACACTCCTATTCCCTAGAAAAGCAAAAGCAAGATGCATACAAATCTGTCTTTAAACGTTTATCTTGTCCCAAAGATTTAGGAATTTTAACTGTGTGAAATACTACCCCCAGAAATAATTGTTCTATAATATTTTAGACAGCTTAGAATAAAAATAATGTACAAAATCCTTTTGGAAATCAGTTGTGCCAAAAATGTCTAAAATACATTAAATACAAAGGCAGGTGACTAAGAGGTTATTAGAAGCTCCAGTGTCACCAGCCCAGAAAATATTTCAGTTTAATAAGGTTTAACCTGTGTGCCAGGTAAAAAGCCATTGATATTTATGATACCACTGTAGAGTCAAGTTCAATTCTTTTAGCTGCAAAGGAGGCTGCTTTCTGGGAAAAAAAAAAAAAAGAAAGAAAGAAAAAGAAAAACGCCTCTTCACTGGCCTTTCACAACCTCTAGGAGTGTGTGAAGGAAAGGCTGGGTCCTCACTTCCCACCTCTGTAAATTAGTGTGCTCTGCATTGTGTACACTGCGTCAGCACCCCAGCAGGAAAAGAGAATCTCATACACCTATATATCTCCTTACACTCAGGGAAACTGACAGGAGTATTTCCTAGAGTAGAAAAAAGAGTGTCCCATCCAGGTTTTATAGGGATTTCCCCAAATTACAATCCCAGTGAGTCCATGGCACACTCATCAGGAGTTACAGAATCTTGCAGCTTTTCAGTTATCTTAATTCATCTTCTAATCATATTTTCAGTTGTTTCATTAAGCATTGTATTTTTATGTTCTTCACATTCCAGATAATTGTCACATACATGTTATCGGAAAAAGGGAACAGTTGCCTTTTATAATTTCACAGGAGCCTAATAAACCACTGTGTACAAGCTTCGCAGCTTCCGGATACATCAAAGAAGTAGACAGATGTTAGGCAATAGTAATGTCACTACACTTGAACTTGATTATAGGGTTGTGAAGTGGGGGGATTTGGAAATAAAATATTGTTATCTTTTCATTTATTATGAAGAAGAAAGAGCAAAAACTAAGTCTCATTTCCATAGCTAGAGTCAGAAGATTTGGGTAATAAAATGAAGGGTTTGATGAATAAATATTTTATGTTTTTATTTTTGCATAGAGACGTATCCTTCCTTTTCTCTATATATAAGAGATTTATTCCAACCAGGTTCTCTGTACTCACCAGAACTCTAGAAACTGCATAGTATCTTTTCTTTTTTTTAAATTTCAAATTATTTGATCTTTTGAAGAACTGAATATGGTTATAGGGTTACAACACCAGCCTACTTTCAAAAGTACACACAGTTTACTCCTGCCTGTAACACCCCATCCCTTTTTCCCCAGTTCCTATAACTTGTTTTTATTTTGCTTATCATCCAATGCTTAGTTATGTAAAGCAAGCATAAGTAAATAAAATCACCTTTCCTGATACAAAACACAAAAGGCAGCAGAGTAGACATATGTACTGTTTTCCCATATTTATAGAAATATACCTCTTCGGAGCTAAGTAGTATTTCTTTGTATAAATACTTTATAGTTGATGGAACTAGTGCCCTATCCACAGCAATGTGAGCTGATTGCAATTTTAGTTTGTTGCTGCTACAAGTCCCTAAAAGGTATGTGAAAGCCTGCATGTGGAAGAATTCCCAAATAGGGACTAGTTTGAAATATAAATGCATCTATAGTTTTGATGATTGTTGACAGATTTCTTTCCATGAGGGTTTTACAATTTTTCACATCTACTAATAATGTGAGACAACCTATTTTCCCAAAAGTCCTGTCAGCAGCATATATTTCTAAACTTTGGAATTTTTGCCAATTGGATAAATGGGAAATGGTATTTCATGTGGGTTTGATTTCATCATTGAACGTGTGTCAGGGTGACTACTAGTACTGTTTTCTATTAACTCTCTGTTCCTGTCCCTTGCCTAAGCCTGCTGGCTTCCCAGTGTCCTTTTTAATAAGTAATCAATCTTCCTACATGAATTAGAGTTGATTTACTGTGTTGCTTAGCTCTTCATCTCAGGAGACAGTGGGCCAGGCTGCTTCCTGGCTCTTTCATTTGCTGGATATGTGATTTGGGGGAGTTTCTTAACCTATTTGTGTTTCAATATTTTGAACCTATAAAATAGACATACAGTTAGTACCTAAGAGGTAGAATAGTTTAAGGAATGAGTTGATTCACATGAAGTAATTAGAACAGTGGGAGTCAAGGAGTCAAGGGTCACTGGCCTCACGTATTGCTTCCTGCAAATGTTCCCAGGGGCTCTCTGTTGCCCTGTGGCTTAGACATTGGTCTATATCCACTTTGTGCAAAGAAAAGGCTTTGTGGTTCTATCTTCTATTCTCTTGTAGGCAAAGAATTCACCCCAAAATACTCAGCCTAGCAAACAGTCTCTGTAAACAAGCACAGCTGTGAACTGGCGCTTCTCATAAACTTAGGTACAAATGTAAAGGTTGCTTTAAATTTATGTCACCAGAGAAAAATGTCACATGCTCTCAGGACGCAGCAAGATGACAAGGGTGAAAATGTGCTGGCACATACTCAGTAGGGGCCGCGAGCCTTCACTTTATTTGAGCTAAAATTAATGAAGTTCTTTCTTCTTTTGAGAGAGCAGAAGAAATACTAAAATTTAACTGAGGAAAATGTGATAATTAAAGGCAGAAGAGGGTGGGTGAGGTGGCAAAGTTGACCCTGACATATGTATTTATTGCTTCGCTAAATATTCACCTATCTGCCAAGACAAAGAGGTGGGGTGAATCAAAAATACAAGGGCTGACCGAGGTGGCACATTCCTTGCCACCCCATTTACTGGAGAGGCTGAGGTAGGAGGAGTGCAAGGTTAAGGTCAGCCTCAGCAACTTAGCAAGACCTTGTCTCAAAATTAAAAAAAAAAATTAAAAAGTATTGGGGATCTAGCTAAGTGGCAGAGCATCCCTGGGTTCTATTCCCAATAACCACAAAACAACAACAACAACAAAATAATAGATAATGAGTAAAAAAGAGTAAACATATGCATGTTATAAAAAGGGCAGAAAGAGCTCAGGAGGATTCCTATATTTAAGGGTTTAATAGTGGTGAAGCAAAATGGAAAGGAGATAGCTGTGCCCAGAGATTCATAGAAAAGACAGAGACAAGAAATCTGCTAATGTGAATAGCTAGGTTTCCAATGCAGCAGAGGGTAATTTGTGACTTGCAGAAGAGATGAAGTAACTCTCTAAGTGTAATGGCAAAGGCCTTCATCCCATTTATTCTTTTAGGAAAAAGCCCCTTTGCTAATTATCCAACTTATTGGAAGATTTATTGCTTTGCTTTGGTTTTGGTTTTTACCTCTGAATGAGGCATCTCCTAACTTCTTTTGAAATGGAAAAGATAAAACCTCCATGAATAAAGTTGTTTGACACTGTCACTCCTGCTGTGACACTACATTCAGCCAGTGAGTAGAGAGGGACTCCTCTGTTGCTGGAGAAAGTGTCAAACAATATGTGTTGGTATCCTGATGCAGCCCGGTAACAGTGAGCAATCAGTTCCAGGTGAATTTCCTTTCTCCCAGGGGTGTAAGCATGAGAGCTTAGATAGGGAACTTGCTGCAGTACTTCTCAAAGTGATAAAAACTCATTACCATTAGATACCATACCATGGGAAGTGCCAGAAACAGTAACACAGTGTCTGGGAGGATTCCAAGTGGAGCTGGGATTACACAGGGGCTACCTGTATGTGGCAGAGATTCAAAATCATTCTGTCAACCCACTCCTCACTTGCCCAAGGCTTGTACTCTGGCCATTTGTATTGAGGCTGGGGGACAAACTAAAGAGTACATGAAGTAATTGGGAATAAAAAGACTGAAGAGGGAGAGAGTTGGGTCTAAAGAAAGTATAGGCAGAGGGAGAGTGGATCCTAGCTTAGAAACAGGTACAAAATTCCTGTCTCCGTTCTTCCCCCTCCCATACACAACCTGCTCCCAAAACAAAGAAGAATGGAAATAATGAGGTCCTTTGTGGCCCTGGGAAGACAAGTGAAGGGCAGAAGTGTCACTTCCCACCCCAGCTCATTTACATTCTTCTATTTATTTTTCCTCTAAATTAAGTGGCATCTAAAAAGCTTGATAAGGCAACAGACAAGAATTAGTAATTACTGACCAAAATACAATAGTTACTCAAAGGCAACAGAGTAGAGCCAGGCAAGGAATAAACTCTCTTCTATCCATTTCTCTTAAAATATTTTAAAAGTCCAGAGATTTCCTGGTTTGGGAGGGATGCCTACCTCTCAAAGAGC
This sequence comes from Ictidomys tridecemlineatus, assembly GCF_052094955.1. Taxonomy (NCBI): domain Eukaryota; kingdom Metazoa; phylum Chordata; class Mammalia; order Rodentia; family Sciuridae; genus Ictidomys; species Ictidomys tridecemlineatus. Next base: position 70,856,176 of record NC_135489.1, on the reverse strand, counting down.
AAAGTGAACGTCAAGGCTCAAATCATGTTAAATTAAAGCTGAGATCATTTAGCAGGTTGTATCATTTTATCTGTGTTCCAGGAGTCCGCCACAATCATATCAGTTTTACTTTTTCTTTCATTATTTTTCCTTCTTCAGCCTTCTGCTGCATACAATGTCTAGCGGTACATTAAGAATGCAGACATTCTTAAGTACTCATAAATTGTATATAAAGATATAGTAATATCTTCCCCCATGACCTTGACTAAAAAGTATCCAACCCAACAGGCGAAATCATATAAATCAAAGTCACCTTACAAACACAAAAATAGTAGCCAAGGAGATTGACGAAAACTAATCTCATCTTTGATATTAGCATTTCCACATGAATCCCACATAAGTCAGAAGTAGATATATCTGGAAGCACAGAGAATACTTCAAGAGAAAGAAGTGCCCTGAATGTAGATTTCACCTGCCTAATTTCTATAGCAGAAAAAAAAAAAGTTGTTGAAGTGTATGGATTAACCAATCCCAGAATAGCCAGATGGCAGGAAATGTTTGAATAGTGCAATTCTGTTCCCTTTGCTTCATTGTGTGATTGTGCCACAGTGTAGTTGGGTTCAGTTTAGTCTTTGTATGGGAAGAAAAGTGGGCCAAAGGGCAGATTCCTGGTGCTAGCCAATGCAACATTTTGGCACATTATAAGTCAGTTAATGGCATGTGAGTTTCCATGTTGGTTCCTGGAAGTTCCTTATTGTGAACTTTCTAGACACCTGACCATTTCTCATTGCATTCAAAATAAAATTTCTGAGCCTTCAGAATCAAGTGCCACATGAGGCAAAAGGGGATCTACCTTATGTTAAATAAAAATTGTCAGAGGCCTTTGTTTTAGATGAATCATTTGTACTGGATCCCAATAGAGAAGGCTCATGTGGTGGATGGGACACGCTAATGTCCCATCCACTTCATGTCCCATCCACCACACTGCACTGAAGCTGTTATTTATCTGATCCTTAGAGAAATCAGGATTAAAACAATAATAATCATTTTTCAAAGAGACCAGGTCCAATTTGGTATGAGAATGATGTTCCCTTTGCCTTCATCCTTTCATAAAAAAAAAAAAGGTATCCTGATGTAACTGACATTAACCAGTTATTTTTCAGTTGTTCTGTCTCCCTTTCTTTGCTTTACAAGGAAAGCAACTTGAAATGACGAATCTATTTGTTGTCCTTTGCTTCTTCTTTCATTATCTCTTTTCTGTCTATAAAGCCCAGATTTTCTATTTTGCTCATTGGAACATTTGTTGTATTTTATGAAGAGCTGCCCAATTTGAGAATTAAAAATAAACCAATTAGAATTTTAAAGGCAGTTGTTACAGTTTTGTCTTTTGACACTAATAAAGCTGACCCTGCCCCAGTGTGACTGGTCAGCTCATCTATGCCACAATCAGGAAATGGTGTAGAGGGAACCAATATCTTCCTCTGTCAGGATTTCCCTCTGAGTCTGGGGCCCTTATCTGTATTCTCAGAGAAGTGTTTCTCAAACATGAGAGGACATTCATGTCACAGGCATTGCTTGTGAGACAAAAGGCAGGGCCCCTAAACCCACAGGTTTTGGGTAGGATCCAAAAATTTCTTCTAACAAGTCCCCAAGTGATGCTGATGGTGCTGTTCTGGAGACTACAATTTGAGAACCACTGTGCTTTAAAATAAAAAATTATGAACCGCAATGCACCCAATTTAGAATTAGTAAAATGGGTCAGGCATGACATAGCACCACTCCTTCAGTCATGTGAGACTTCGTCACCTTGGGAGGAAACTAAATGTCAAAAATTGGAAGTATTCTTCCTTTATGGAATCTATTCCTCTCCTCTTCTCCAGTATCCCTGGTATTTTATCTCTATATTGATACTCTATGTTGATACCACTTCATCTTCCTGAACTTTTTTTTTCTTTCTCATGGAATAATGGAAGGTTTTCCTTTAAATACACTAAATGCAGTAGCAATGTTATCCCCCAACCCATGTCTCTGAAAGAGATGGAGATAGGCAGACATTCTCAAATATGTGGACAATGCTACAATCCTGTGTCTACAGCATATTTATCCATTTCTCTCCACTTAGAGAACTCCTATTCATCCCATTAAATCGTTTAGGTATGATTTACCTTCTACAGTCTTCCTAGATTCTCTCTATCCAAACTGATTTAAATCCTCGCTTCTAATTCTCTACACTGTGCATTCTTCTATTGATATACTTCACACAATAAATTCAACTTAGGGTCTTTACCTATTTGTCATTCCTGATAAATGGGAAGCATCTGTTTGCCTTTGCTAATGGATAGTAACCACTTAGAGGGCTCTCTTTATAATCCCCATTTCCACACAAAGCATCCTCACTTAACAGACATAGAATAATTGTTGCACATACAAACTGAATGGTAGACTTCGAGTCAAGCTGAAAATAAAGTTGCTGATTTAACAGGCTTGGTTATTTGTTTTTCCCTGGAGACATCCATTTATTCCTAAGTCACTGTGGACAAAAGATTAGAAGAAAGAAAGGGAAAGAGGGCTTTAAACTGATGCACTGACAAATGACACCCCACAGGGAAGAATGCAGCAAATTCACCACAAAAAAGGAGCTAAAAAATGTGGAAATAGCGAAGAGCATAGCTGGGTGGCATCTCTGTGAGAAAAAGAAAAATAATTAATTTCTGTTAAAAATATGATGATATTTCAAGATATGATTAAAATATAATCAGGATATTCAGGGAAGAGATGCCAATGACACACTTTAACAAAATATATAAATATAGTTCAAAGTTAAAAGGAAGTTTGAGTGTTCAGAAAGGAAGATGCAGGTATCTAGAAGACTCACTCATTTGGAACATCTCATTATCTGATAATGTGGGATGAATAATGCATTCCTGTACATTTTCCCCAGATTGCCCCATATTCTCTCTTTCCAAACTCTCTGCCAATCTGACTTCACAGATGAAAGTGCCCGAAGCTGAATTGGATCTACTCCTATGTTGGATTTTGAATGCAAAATGAGAGGAGAAAAGATATTAATTTGGAATCACCATCTAACACCTCCTTCTATCCTCTTCCCCCAATTTTTTGCTCTTTATCATTTTTGTGCAATCACTCAAAGTAAAGAGGTAGGCTTTGGAAAGCCCTCCTGTCAGTGACCTCTATAAGAAAGACCTGCCCTGCTGCAGCCTACTGGGGCCTGCAGATGCAACAGCAAAGAGGATGTGACAAACCTAAAACATAGATTACTAAACTTGAGGGGGAAATAAACCACCTCCATCCACAATTCTGGCTGACAAATATCAGCTAAATCGAATTTCCTTGGTTCCAAGTCAGATTGTTGTGTCATAGTCATCAAACTGTGTTTATAAGTTGATATTGTTTTAATCTGAGCAAACACTGGGCCAAAGGTACAGGAGTTTTGGTTGGCTCCTATTTACTCTAAAAGCCTCAGACCCTGGCATGATCCTTGTATTTGTTCTTCAACACTGTGTCTAATGAGAATCTCTCGGGGACAGAATCAACCTCAAGGAGGATAGCAAATGAGCCGTTTCTAGCAAGTTTTCACCAAGCAAGTTAGGAACCAGCTTACTCCTAACACCAGGAACAGATTCATGAAGCTTCTCTGTGATCAGAGGTGGTCACAGGAGAAACAATCTGGCTGAGGTATATTGAAGACAGTGGGTTTCTTGGCCCAGGCCTGGTAGGTACTGTTCTCATGTTTAAAAAAAAAAAAAAAAAAAAAAAAAAAAAACCTCTTCCTGAGACTTGTAGTTCACCAGACACTATGGTATGGATGTTGTTTGATCATGTCCCCCAAGATTCATGTGTGGGAAGCTAGGTTCCCAGTATGGTAATGTTGAGGTTGTGGAACCTTTAAGAAATGGAGCCTAATCGTACCTAATTAGATCACTGGGGGCACTGCCTTCAGAATGTTGATGTTGGTCTGGTGAGATTCTCTCTCCAAAAAAATGGGTTGTTGTAAATGATGTTGGTTCCCTAGCTTTCTCTCTAGTTTCCTGTCTCTCCATATGATCTCTTCTGCATGCGTTCCCACTATTGTGATACCATGGGCCCTATTAAATCCAACCAGAGGTCAGAATCATGTTTTTGAACTTTGAGAATTATGACTTCAATAATCTTATTTTCTTTATAAAGTATCAGTTTTGAGTATTTTGTTATAGTGAAAGAAAACAGGACTAAATTACAAGTCCAACTAACCCAAGCCTTAACTGTTTATCTAGTTATAAGAATGACCCTATAAAGTCTCCTTAATATGTATATATTACTAAGTCATTGACTGTCTCTTTAACTGTAGGTGGTTTACACTAAACATTTTAAAAAAAGAAAGGCCAAAAAGGAGAGAATACAAACTATTCTTTTGCTTAAGCTTTATGTCCAAATTAGCCCTAGATGAAATTTTATGTTTCTTCCTATTTTGGAAGATTTATGTGCCTTACTTGGGTTTCCCATGATGAGAACACAGCTCCTAACACAGCTCTTCAAGAATATTGCCTTGAGGAGTCCATAAGAAAATGGTAGGATCACTGGATGATTGAGAGCAGCCAGACCCTTTGAGAGGGTAGGGGATGAACATTGGAAATGTCAGCAATTATCATGTTTGATATATTTGCTAGATGTACTTAGGCAAAGAACTGTTTGTTTGTTTTGGGGGGTACAGGGAATTGAACTCAGGGGCATTCAACCACTGAGTCACATCCCCAGCCCTATTTTATATCTCACTGAGTGGCTTAGTGCCTCACTAAATTGTACAGCCTGGCTTTGAACTCGTGATCCTCCTGTCTCAGCCTCCCTAGCAGCAAGGATTACAGGCATGTGCCACCGTGCCAGCTTGGTGGGGTTTTTTTTGTTTTGTTTTTATGAAAAGAAAACAGCCAATCTAAGTTATTTTAAATTTATCTTCAGAGGCAGCTCAGTATTCAGAAATGTTCATAAGATTCTCCTGGCTGACAAGTCCATTCTGAAGAAGGGAGGCAAACGACAAAGGTGCACAAACACATAGATTTCTCAGGATATGGTGATGAGTAACCACATCTCCTCACCCAGTCACTATGAATCAGAATTCCGGGCCCTTGTCATCACCCAGGCCGGTCAAATAACTGTTTATGTGATCTTATTCACATAAGTGCTGCATCTGTGTGTAAGGTTGCATATCTCTTGTGAAGTGAGATAAACAAACGATGACCTCTTTACAATGTAAAAATAACTTCACAGGACTGTATAAAATGTTTTTTATTCTAATAAAAATTATAGTCAACAATAAGGGAACCATATTATATGCTAAAATGGGTATATTGTCACTTATAAAAAATACAGGTCTCACTTGATTCTTCTCCTGGTGTTGTAGTCTGTGCTAGTCAGCTTTACATCACTGTACCAACATACCTGAAATAATCAAACTTTAAGGAGTAAAGGTTTATTTGGGCATATGGTGCCAGAGTTTTCTGTCCATGGTCAGTTGGTCCCATTGGGTCTGTGGTGAGGTAGCACATGATTGCATGAGTACCTGGTGGAAGAAGCTGCTTATTTCAAGGTAGTAGAGAAGCAAAGAGAAAGAAAGGGGCTGCAGTCAATTACCTTCAAGAATATACCCCCAATGATCTACCTTGCTCCAAGTAGGCCCTCAACTCTTAAATACTTTCTGGCAACTAAGTCTTCAATACACATGGGACACATTGGGGACACTTAATAAAACCATAACACAGACCTAGGCAAAGATCATTGAAAGCACTGAGGACATTTTGGGACTTTGCTTTGAATTATGGAAGCATTAAATTTTAGAAATGAATGACACATTAGAAATTGCCAAGAAATCCAGTCCTCAGATCCTGCAAATCAGAGGACACTTGCACAAGGTCACACAAACCAAAGGGTATGTGGCATCCAATCTCATTAACCAGCCTCCAGAAGCTGAAGAGAAATTTCCTTGAAATGTAGGAAGGAGAGATGGCTCTTTCAAATTTTGAAAAATAGACCCCAAATTCACAAATACACATTTCCCATTGCCGTTATGAGGAAGAAAGGCCTACTCCTTCTTCCTTCCTGTGATTTCCTATCTTCTGCTGCCTGGTCAACACTGTAGCCCCTGTGGTCTGTGATCATCAGACCCTCCATCACCGTTTCAAAGCTTCTCTTGATTTTAGTATTAAATTTGCCTATATTGGGCATTGCTGACTGGGTTGGGCCCGGATCTACATGTTGAATATTGGACTATATTTTGGCCATTGAACTATGCTGAACCTGAGGATTTGACCCACTTGAAACCCACAGGGAGGAGAGTCTGACTTTCTCTCACAATATATGTGTGTACTTAGGACTCAGTGTTCCCTTGGCTGAAAATGAGTCCTGATTTCATAGGTAATACTGATTGTATGGAAAGAGACATTTAAAAATAATTTATTCTTACCCTACTCCACCAGGTATATATGAAAAGAACAGAGACTGAATAATAATAAAATAATAACACCATCATTTTGCCCTTTTATTGTCTTTAAAGCTGTTGTTATTAAGTACCATGCTCAGGGAAGGTGCCAGATTAGATCAGTGGGAGCTGGAAAGCAATTTAGATTCTGCAAACGGAGGAAGCTGTGGCGGCCGTGGTGGATTCCAAGGTCTTTTCCCCTCAATCATGGAGATAGAGGAATCATATCCATTAGAAAGAAGCTAAAGAGGCATCTATATAAGCTAAGCTAAGTAGAATAAGGATTTGGGAACCCTTGGTTTTCTTTATTTCTTTTTTAAAACCCTGGAGACAGAGAAAAGCCTCTGCTTGCCTGTCAGCCTGGTCCCAGGATGTTGCTGATGGCCCCTAGCCCCCCGCTCTTGGAAAATGGAGTGCTTGCTAATACTGATACCTGGGCTTCCATTATGACTCTGGTGGACTGCACTAGAAGGGGACCTGACTCCAATGCCTATTTCAATCTACATCCTTTATTTTATTAAAAATTCAAGTCAAAGTTGAACTCTTCAAAAAAACTTTTCTTGGTTAACCTTGCCTGATTCACTACACTCATTAAATTGTGTCTTTTCTTAACAAACATTATTAAGCACCCTCTCATATTCTAGGAACTGTGCCAGGCACTGAGGAAATAAAGACAAATAGGATTCCATTCCTGCAGTGCATGCCGTGTAAGAGGAAAATGTGAAGGGCACACAAAGTGTGTTGGGCACTTTACAGAGGTGTTATAGGTACAGGGGAATCAGGAAAAGCTTCATGGAACAGTTAATACTAAGAATTTTTCAGGAATATATGTAGATAGCTAACTTTAATTTATTATTTTAACATTTCCTTATGGAAAAAAATGTGTTTCTATTTGATGGAACAAATGAAAAAAATGAATACACACACATAAAATTAGAGGGTATTTTTTTAGTCCCTACTAACCAATGAGGATACAAATAGATAAAGAGGATTTAGTGAGGAGAGTCTACCTGTGTGTTTCCTGCTTCCCTAGTATTTCTCCTATATTTGAACTCCCTCCTCCCTTTTCTGCAATTAAGCCCTATTCACTTCTTCACAGCCCAGTTTACTTTCTTTCCTCTCTATAAAATCTTTTGAAACCATTCTGGCTCATATTTGTTTCTCATCTCACTATTTCTTGGAAGATAATAAGCTTTTTATTTAATTAATTTATTTATTTATTCATTCATTCATTCATTCATTTTGCCGTACTGGAGATTGAACCCATGGCCTTACTCAGCAATAAAAGAGAATAAAATCATGGCATTTGCAGGTAAATGGATGCAGTTGGAGAAGATAATGCTAAGAGAAGTTAGCCAATCCCCAAACAACAAATGGCAAATGTTTTCTCTGATATAAGGTGACTGACTCATAGTGGGGTAGTGAGAGGAAGCATTCGAGAAATAGACAAACTCTAGATAGGGCAGAGGAGTGGGAGGGAAAGGGAAGGGGCTGGGGGTTAGCAATGATAGCAGAATGTGATGGACCTCATTATCCAAAGTACACATATGAAGACATGAATTGGTGTGAGCATACTTTATATACAGAGATATGAAAAATTGTGTTCTATTTGTGTAATAAGAATTTTGATGCATTCTTCTGTACTATATTTTAAAAAAAGAAATTTTAAAAAAGAATAATAATGACAACAACAAAAATAACTTTAAATTGACCTCTGCAGAGTACAAGTATGTTAATATGAATATACCATTTAATTCTCATATTCTCATAATATCTGCTTTCAGACTCTAGACTCTTCATTTTGCAGACTGAAAAACAATGCAAATATAGCTAACGATTAATAGAAATCCAACCATACGTGATTGCTGTAAATCACACAGAAGCAGCTCTGCAAGAAACTGAAGTATTGTCTGGATATTCCTTGCCTATGCTTTCCCATGACCTGGGTTGATTATCATCTAATTGTTGAGCATTTTACCTCTTGAACCGTCCCTTAACTTCTATAGGAATTATACAGGCAAGAACAGTCTTTTAGACTCCTTATTGTCATATGCACATGCCCAGTCCCATTAGAGCCCAGCTCAGGGTAAATCATGAGCAAGTAGCTAATTAACACTTCAAAAAAAACTGATAGAGGTTACCATTTCAATCACTGATTCATAAGATGATCTCTATTTATATTTAATTTGAGAAATGGGAGAAAGATGAAATCTCAAAAGATAAAAGGAGAGAGAAAAAGAGGGCTAGAAAAGACAAAAGGGAGCCAGGCACGATGGTGTATGCCTAAAATCCTAGTTAATAAAGATGTTGAGGCAGGAGGATTGCAGGTTTGAAACCAGGTTGGGCAATATAGCAATACCCTGTGTAAACATGAAAAAAAAAAATGAAAAGGACTGGGCATGAAGCTCAGTGGTAGAGCATTACTGTGTTCAATCCCTAGTACAAAAACAAACAAACAAACAAACAAAATAAAAGATGAGAAAGGGAATGGGAAAGAGAAGCAAGAAGGGGAGAAAAAAAAAGAAGAGAGAGAACAAAAGTGAGGGAGGACAGAATAGTGTTGCCTATCTCCCACTCCTAAATCCATCTTGGGTCTTAAAGGGAAGCAGGTCTACAGAAAATCAAGCAAGTGCTACAAGGTTAGGAGGAATAATTGATGTTTTTGTGGGGCAAAAGGGAAAAGGAGGGGTTGAAGATGAAAGAAGTCAGGAGGGAGATGGAAAAGTTTTCAGGGTCACAGGATGCATTTATCAGAAGCTTTTAAAGAAGTGTTTAAGAGCAGCTAAGCTGTTGCTATGGAAATAGGTAAAAGCTAATCCATTATCTGCAACCTCTGGGTGCCACCAGCTTGCCGCTGGGGGGCATTCTGCTTTTTATTAATATTTATTTTTCTTTTCTCTCTTCTATTTTTTCCCTATCCAAAGACATCACTAGAATTGAAAAAAAAATTAATAAAAGCTGGAGGAAAGGGAATTCAACTCCTTCAGAGATTATATTAACACATGAGGGAACCTTCACCCTATATGTCAACTCGTAAAGACAGAGGAGATTATTTCAAGAAGATAAGACAGAAAAAAACAACAACAACAATATATGAACACCTGGAGGGATAAATGTCCTGTCCCTCCTGGAGCCACTTGTGTCCTTGGATACATCTCTGAAGTATGAGCGAAAGCCCACAGAATTCAGCAGATGCCTCCTGGTTTTAGACCAAAACTGTGAACCTTCATTGGAGTCATTCAAGAGAGTTTGGAGCTTCAGAAAGAAATCAGCAGAAGGCATTTTACAAATATCCCTAACTTCATGGAGAAGCTGTGACTGAGCCATAGGCTCACTCTGAAGCAAATGTATGTAAAGTTAGCATCATTTCCCACAAAAATACCTGTATAAAATATAGATCTTAATCATTCATACCTTACATAAATATATCTGTGGTGAATGCTAAATATGTCTGTTATGTTGTTATCATTGTTATTCTATAGCTTCCTTCCCCAACTACCTTGTCTTGTCACAATTTTTTAGGCAATAGAAATTTCTACCATGATTTTGGGTGAGTAGTTGTGATTTCACCCCATCAACTTTTGGAGCTTGGTTACATTTTTCCATCTGCCTACAGAGTTGCAGGTCCAACAGTTGCATAAAATTCTTAGTAACTTCTTGGCAATACATAAAAATTCAAAAGCACCTATCGCCAATACCTAATCATTCATTTTTATCCCCTATATGCTTAAACCTGAAACTTAAAGCCAATTTAGTCTTTTCTGACTTCTCAATTCCAGCACCCAGCAGGTCACTACATCTTGGTCATATTTATTATATAAGATGACTTATATCTTTTCATTCCTCTTCATCTCTACTACTGTGATCTTAATTGGGACTCTTAACCTTTCTTAGATGAATTAACTACCTTCTAACTGACTGTCTCAAGATTTTTCTTTAGAGAGCAATATTTCTAAAAAAGCACTTGGCTGAGCTGCTTAAAATCCTTCACTGGGTCCTCAGCTCCTCCCCTACCCTCCTTAGGATAATCAGGTACTTCACCCTTTACCCCTGCCTATAGACATTTACAGACACTTCACTTACTCCACTCCTACATGTGTTCTGGGTTCCAAGTTTGCCTGTCTTTCCCACTACAGATAAGCTCTTTGACAGCCAGGCCACTTCAGCAACTGGGTCAGTGTCTAGAAAAAAAACAGGTGAGCAATAAATGCTAGTTTTGGGTCAGAAATAGAGATTCATGACCTCACTATGCTAATGAAAGCCAACATGGAGCTGATGTTTCAGTGGACTGAGAAAATTATTCCCATCCAGGGCTCCTCTGTGAAATGAATTCATGTGTTACTTAATCAGTTCTGTGAATTTAAATTCTGAATCATGAGCTCACTTAGAAGGAGATGTAACTCCTAAATACCACATGTAACTCAGTGACCAATGACAGCACACGCAAGCAGGACTGTGGGCAGACAAATATATCTATTGATATTAAAATGTAAAACAAGTTATGTTCCATTTTGCAGCAGATTTACCTTTCCAATTGAAATTACTGGGCTGTAGAGCTCCTAGTCTAGTATCCACACAACCACATCCTTAGCAATTCTTTGAGAGAAGCACAGTTACAAAAGGGTCACACTTGAATTAGACAAAACTGAAGGCTTCCAGGGTTAAAGAGAATTCTTGCAGGCATTTACAGTAAATTTCCTTTCCTCCCAGTCATGCATGAAGTGAAAGCACTGACTGGGGAGAATCAGGAAAGAATGTACTTGAGTTATAAAATGTGTTCTTGTTTGAGCACAAATGATTCACACTTCAAAATGAGGGCCTGGCAACATAGGTCCCTCAAAATTAAAGAACTGAAGCACTAGAAATTGATGTTTTCAGGGTATGCTCTGTAATTACTTAAAGTTTCTAGAGAAATGATGGATTCAGAAAGGGGGTAACAAGATTTTCTGTGAAGCACTGCGTAGAAACTAGGGCTCTCAGAAATAAGGAAAGGCTAGTGGGGGAAACATCGGAGATAAGACCCAAGCGAATCACTTTGTTGGAGTTTGTTGGGCTATAAGGAGAGCCGTTTTTGACCTTTCTGTGACTAAGAGGGAATCTGTAGACCAAGTTGAATGACTGTCATTTTTACTAGGCTAGAAAAAAAAAATAATCTCTGGTTAGAATTGAAAAATGGAACTTGAATTAATAGTGAAAACCAGAACTACATGTCCATATTATATCTTATTTATATATAGGTTATATTTCATGATTCTCTTATTTATTTAATAGCCCAGTGTAATGATATATTAAGATAAAAATAATGAGGAGTATGAGGAGGGAAGGCAATGTCTATGAAACAGAGATTTTCAACATGGGTAAGTCCTGGCAGAAAGTTATCCAAGCAGGACGGGTGCTGTCTGGGAGAACTTTTGGATGGGAGGCACATATCACTGTATAGCTAATGACCACTTGGACTGGGTGAATCTAATATTAAGATGAGAACAGGCAAAACTCAAATGCCATCAGTGATGACCCAAAACACTGGAAATGCTTTCTGGTTTCCTCATATCCACAGGCTTCAGTAAGAAGAGACAGAAGTCAGTAAGACATTTCTAGCCAAGACTGCCCCCATAACCCCTACTCTCTTTGCTGCTTTTCAAAGCATCTGTCTCTCCTTGGTGACAGACAGCTCTCATTATATTGGCCATGACCATTTTTTTCTTCTATTTATCAAGATAAATGCTTACATAACATTGTAACTCCATGTCATGCTAACACTCCTCTGAGAAATATGTTATTAACCCTCAACCTACAGACAAGACATATGTAGCCAGTTCATCTCAGACATAAAATTCAAAGCCAGGATTCTTGACCTCAAAGCTTATGCTTGTTAACACTCTGTTATGCTATAGGGCAACATGGTGTTTAGAGCATAAAGAATTTGTGTTAAGTTTGCAGCTGTAAATGAGAATCAGGAAGTATGTATGGATGACTGTGTATTTGGAAGGTGGCCACATACTATCTCCCACTACCTCTGAGTCATCTGTTGGTTTTCTCAAAATTCACCTTCTCCTTGGGGTAAAATTGTTTAATGAGTACAGAGTTTCACACCAGAATGATAAATATTTTGGAACTAGATGAATTAGTACTTGCACAACATTGTGAACTATTCACTTTAAAACAGCAATATTTTAAATATTACTAGCGATGTCCTAGGTGAACATGTGCAGAGAGTCACACTATCATGCAAAATGGAGAATTATAGTGTCAGATTGTTTAGAATCATCATCCCACTGCTTTGTCTCTTCCATAAGAAAACTGAGACTAAAGGAACAACTTGACTAAAAACACAGAGAATGTTGGTGGTGTCCCAGGCCATGGAAGCCAGCTCTCCACATTGTTTCTAGTCTAGGCTCTTTTGATTGGTTTATACTAGTTGCAGTGGCCCTTGGTTTTAGGTAATCAAGTTTCCAAGAGCTAATATATTCTTCTTCTCTTCAACTCTCTAACAAAATAAACTTCACAAAGACACAGTTCTTATTTTCCTGGCACCTGAGCATATCCAAAGACTGCAAAGAAGATCTTGCACAAAGCTGGAAGACCCAATCCCTTCAATACCAAGGCTTCAGAGTTTGCTTTAGCATTATTTCACCGGAGTGGACAGTTTTGGTGATTCTTTTCAGATTGTCAGTCCTCCACTGTGTGTCCACTGGAGGAAGGGCTTAATAGACATTGTTCACTGACTGAATAATGCAGGTTACCATTTTAGGAACACAGTATAAACTGATTCCACCAAGGAAGTAATCCTGCTGTACCCCCTAAGGTTTTCTAATGAATGTGACAGGCACTTAGAAAGTAGGTTCCTGAAATGATGTGATGCGAAGGCATTCATTTGCACTACTCCCAAGGGAGTTTTCCCTGTGCGCATGCATTATGCACTCCACAGTGTTGCAAGTCATAATTATGATTTCTGTAGTTGGGTTTTATATGCTGGATTAATCATGCTAGGCAAGCTCACTAGGTTTCACCTTCCTGGTGACTGGACAAAACAGATGTGGAGTAGTGGATAAGACACCTAGAACTCCAAGTCAAAAGACTACTATTCTACTTCTGTCTTCTTCATGTTCTCTGAATACAGCCTTATGCATGCCTCTTATTATTGGAGGACTTCTGTTTTCCTAGTGTACAAAGCAATAAACATAGTAAATATCACCATTTAAAGTTGTGGTGAGATTGCAACAAGAAGGTAAAAGTGAAAGTACTTTACCAACTGTAAAAGAATGAAAAGAAAAATAGAAAGAAACTGTAAAATTCTTTTGTTATTAAATAATCATTACAATATCTTCATAATCTGTCAGAACTATACCCTTGAAGAGCAGAAATGGATAGCATCTACTAAGGCATTTATCACTAATGTTTTCCTACCTCATAGGGAGGCCTCTGTGTTGTCTTCTCCTTTATTCACCAGATCTGTCCCTAAGTCGTGCATTCCCTCTTCTCAATGTCTGACGTTTCTTTTTTGTTTTTTTGTTTGGGCACTTGGGATTGAACTCAGGGGCACTCAACCACTAAGATATATTCCCAGCCCTATTTTGTATTTTATTTATAGACAGGGTCTCTCTGAGTTGCTTATTACTTCACTTTTGCTGAGGCAAGCTTTGAACTCACAATCCTCCTGCCTCAGTCTCCTGAGCTTCTGGGATTACAAGTGTGAGCCACCATACCAGCCAGTTTCTAATCATACATGTGAGTGTTCAGCTTTTCAACTTTAGCTGATGTGTGCCTTGAAAATCTACCAATAATTTCATAGCAGTTTCAATACTTGGACCAAGTTCTCACTGCTCTTTACTCTTGAATGTTAATTTAGGAGTGACATACTTGCATTACCACCACCCCAGCTTGATTTCTTTTGGCCACTAGCTCTCACATGACTACACTGAATAATACCCGCAGGAGTTAACAAACTTACAAACTCCCATCTCAGCTCTATCTCTTGCTCAGGCCCATACCTGGGCACCACTATATATCAGGTTTGACATTGACTATTGCATAATGAAACTTTCTCATGCTCCCCAAACCATCCAGTGCCTGTATTGGGCATTTCACAATAAGCTCTTAATTTTCATTTAATTCTCTAGATATGTAGAAGAACACAGTACTTTCCACTATTATGTCTTTAAACACTTGCCTAGACATGTTTAAACAATTTGTTTCCTAATATTTCTCATTTATCTGTCTGATTAACATATATTAAGCATCCAATGATGACAAAGCATGGCATTAGGCAAAACAAGTAAAATAATTTGTAGGGCCAGGCACAGTGGTGCATGACTGTAATCTCCTGTAAGCTCAGGAAGCTGAGGCAGGAGGATCGTGAGTTCAAAACCAACTTCAGAAAAAGTGAGGTGCTAAGCAACTCAGTGAGACTATGTTTCTAAATAAAATACAATATGGGGCTGAGGATGTGACTCCATGGTTGAGTGACCCTGAGTTCAATCACTGGTACCCTACTCTCAAAATAATAATAATTTGTAGAGGAGAAATATAAAGTATATGTTAAGAATTTGGAACAACAAACTCAAAATGTTTTCTTTTTCCTTAATCTTTGGTGAAAAACTTGGGCCAACGTTCACACCACATTATTGTTTGTGTATAATTAAGGAAGTTAGAGGTATAGGGTTTGATGTTCGAATTAGTTTGTCTTTTTGAGCACAGCATAGAGGAGGAGGGTATCTGGATATTTATTTGTTAAAACTTCTATTCCCTCAGTATAGCTCAATTTATGGCTGTTTTGCCCTGAATCACCCTAATAGTACACCAAAAGAGGTATACAGCTAGAAAAACTACTTGTTAATAGATAAACTCACAGGGCCAAAATGTTCAAAATTATTACAGAGATCTAAGTAATGTGTGGAATGTCACAAATGAGTTTTTAAATTTATACTAACAAAATTTTTTTGAAGGATCACTTTGTTCCAGGTACTGTGATAATGTTAGAAAAAAACAATAAGAAGGGCATTCCAAAGAAAAGCTATTCACTGCTGGGAGTCACCAGGCTGCATTTTCTGTCGATTAATGTGAGTATTCTCATTGACTTTGGAAACACAAGGTAGAGAAATATGGTGGAGGGAAACCTAACCAATCCTGGAACATCAGGGGAACATCTCAAGGAAGTAAAACTTATCTAAGTCAAGATACAAATAAGTTGGTAGTATAGGATTAAAACTGTGGTATCATGATGTTAATTAGATGGGAAATGATAAAGGATATAAGGTGAATTCAGCACTCCAGGTTAAGTGACCAGACTACACAGAATTCAAAGATAGAAAAGCATGTGGTGTATATGGCAGCAGCATCAGTAAGTGACAATGAAAGGAGTTTAAGCAAAAAGGAGAGTTTGAAAATAAGAATATAAGCTGATATCCTAGATCACAAGGGAAGAAACAGAGTGGCTCAAGGAACAGAGAAGGATCAGGGAAATATGCACAGTAGGAATCCAGGAAGTCTTCTCTCCCACTAACCTTCCTCTGTTCCTGAACCCATCATTCTTCTTCTTCTTCTTCTTTTTTTTTTTTTTTTTTTTTTTTTTTTTTGCTTAATGGTAAGAAGGCGTTCTACCATTTTCCAGGCCAAATATGGAAATGACTATAAACAACTGCGATGCCATCCCTTCATTGGAAATGGCTAAAATATGTTTTGGATCAGATTTCAACTTCTTCAAGAAATGGAGTTGTTGGCTTCACCCTGATCAGGTGCTACCTATAACCCACTGAATACTGTCTATGAAATAAAGTCATATGAGTCATATGTTTGGACTGGGCACCTGCAAAGGGCTTCAGACCAGACCAATGTAAGTTTAATCACAGTAACTGAGAATTGGTTGGTTGCGGGAGGCCCTATTATGCATTAACTATGTAAGACACAGACAATTAACTGGTTGATGGCCTCAGCGGTAGCCAATTAAGTTTTCTCTAAGCCCCACTTCTGTTTTTCTATAAATTCTGTGTGATCACAGCATTGGGTGGAGTTCTCAGAACCTACTCTGGTTGCTGGGAGCCATCCAACTTGTGAATTGTGTTTTATTTTGTTCTAATCTGATCAAGTAAACTATATTTGACATAATTGGCCTAAGGAATTTTCCCTTTCAACATAACCATGTTCCAGGGTGGGGAGACTGGGGAACAATAAGGAGAGATGGTGCATTTGTTTCAAAGGTGGAAAACATGGTGAACTAGAGAGAATACTAGATGTGTTTCTCTTATAGGAAATCATACATAATCCAATATGGTCATGGCTTGTATCATAAAACTTATTGTATTGCTAGAGGGGAGGCCAGGTCCTAAAAGGACTTGGAAAATACATTTGAAAGAATAGAATCTAATCTTGAGGATGATGAGAAACCCTTGAGGTATTTTTTTAAACACCTTGAGGGGTGGCAGAGAGGATTAGATAATGTTTTATTTTTGTTTATTATGAAGTTTGACTCAGAAATAGATTAGATCTGACATATCCTCTAGAAAGAGCACTCTTGCTGCAGTTCCAAGCAGGGATTGGAGGAAAGTAATAAGCTGTAGTCCAAGATGACAGTTTGGTAATTAAGCTACTGGCAGAAGGCTGGTGTTGTGCATAATAGTGTATGTGAGTTGACTTTGGTCATGTGTATGTGATGCACAGACAGAATCCTGGGCAATCAGTGGCAGGGTTAAGGAGTATAGTGCAATTGGGAAGCTAATGTAACAAATGGAAATGGATCATTGGTCAGGATATCAGGATAAAAGAAAATTATTTCCTTTCATCTTTTTGTCTGAACCTCCCCCCCTGTCTCTGCTTAGCAGAAAAGAAACTTCTATATAGAGCACTGAACAGTATCAAATAGGTATACAAATGCCAAGAGACATAGAAGGAAACAAGACCTAAAATTAACAGCATTAATCAAACAACTTCAGCACCAGAAATTTATCCCATGTAAATAATCACTGACATGCAAAGCTCTTTATGCATGGCTGCTTATTGTCATGTTATTAATAGAAGTAAAACGGCCTAGAATCTAGAGGCAACTTATATTTCCAATGTTTATGGATTGATTAAGTGAATCATCTCCAGAGGTTAGAATATTATGCAGCTGTGCTGGGTTGAACATCCTCCAAAATTCAAAAGAAAGAGGAAATCAGAAGGTACAGCTGACATGATCAGAAGGACATTGAATATATAATAAAAAGTTCAAAGGCATGGTGTCATGGGCTAAATCATGTCACTCCTCCAAATTCATGTGTCAGATTCTTAAGCCCTACACCTAAGAGTGTGATGAATGTGACCATCCCTGGAAAAAAATTTATTTATAGAAGTAATTAAGGTTAAAATGAGGCCATGAGGGTGGGCCCTAGTGTAGTCTGGGTAATGTCCCTACAGGAAGAGCAGATGAGGACACAAACACACAGAGATGGGAGATCATGTGGTAATACTAAGGCAAGACCGCCATCTATAAGCCAAGGACAAAGAAGAAACCAACTCTGTTGACATCTTGATACCAGACTTCTAGCCTCCTAGATTTTCAGAACCAAGAAGTACATTTCTGTTGTTTAAGCAACTCATCCTGTGGTTGGCTATGTTATGACAATCAAAGAAAATTAACACACTTGAACAAAGAACAGGAAGGTCAGGATTCACAGGACAGAAATTCGTGACAGATAGGAAAGAGAAAATATTTGAGGAGCAAATGGCAAAGAATTTCCCAGAATTAAAGAAATTCTCCTTAGAGTAATGGGTGAAAGAAAAAGAGAGAAAAAAATCTTATTGAATGCTGAACCAGAAAGTTAAAAATAAAACAAAACTAGAATATATTTCTAGACGTAATGAGAATGAGGAAATTTGCAGGATGTCATAACGAGAAAAATCACCAGAGAGAAAAGAGAGCGAGCTCACATGAAGCAAAAAAAAAAAAAAAAAAACAGACAAATCAAAAGATTTCTCAGTGTATTCAGAGAACAACAATAACATAACACATCCAGGTGACAGGAATGGATATAAGAAGCAGAAGTGAAAAATCAGTAAAATACAGTTAGTTTAAATGTTGATTAAAAGAAAAATTGTAATTTTCACATTAAAATGCTGATATTTAGTGTCATAGATGAGCATGTCTAAAATTTTTAGAAATTTTCCATGGCTATTTTCATGTACAAATGTGTTATTGAGGGAGTACCATAAAAGTCCTGTGGACTTTGAAAAATATTTACTTGTTGGTCCTTTCCAGATAAAGTTTTTTTTGACCTCTGGTCTAGATGAAAGTGATATGGAAGTATATGACAAGAGTAAATATTTTGAAGAGAATAGGAACTTGAAAGCATACCACCCCCCTCATCATTGGAAGGAGGCATGATATGCTGACATTCTTTAATGTCATTAAGAACTATAAATATAACCATGCATGCAGACTGAAATCTTAAAGGTAGTGGTGGAAATAACAGGAACACTCTATTTTATTCTTAAATTAGTAAATTTAAGAAAATGGGATGA
Source organism: Ictidomys tridecemlineatus (assembly GCF_052094955.1). Lineage (NCBI taxonomy): Eukaryota > Metazoa > Chordata > Mammalia > Rodentia > Sciuridae > Ictidomys > Ictidomys tridecemlineatus. The sequence goes on along the minus strand of NC_135489.1, from coordinate 70,837,230 downwards.
GAATAGAGTTTTAAAATCTTTATAAACTAACAGAAAGTCAAAAAGAGGAGCAAGGAAACTAACAGAATACATAAAACATATAATATGTTTAATACATCTTGTGCCTTTTAAGTATTTTAAAATATGTTGAAAGTGTTGAGAGGAAGAAAAGTGGGAAGGAAAGAATTCAAAGAGGCCATCATGTTTCAATTTTTTTCCAATTCATATTTTCAATAAAATTTTGGTGTATATATACACAGTGGTATAAACACTTGACATGAGACCCACCTCCTCACTACATTTTAAATTTGTAATATGACCATAGGTACAATGACAGCATCAGAACTCTATAGTTTATTCATCTCAACCAAAACTTCATCCCCATTGATAAAGTATTATTTTATTCCCCCTAACTCCTGGTAACAACCAACATAGTCTCCAATTTTATGAATTTGACTCTTCTAGATACCTCATATGCAGAAAATAAAGTACTATTAAACCTTTTGATTCTAGCTTATTTTACTTAATGTTCTGAAGATCCATCTGTGTTGTCATATATTACAGATTTCATATTTTCTTTTATGTGTGGTACTAGGGATTGAACCTACGTGTACTCTACCACCAAAATATACCCTCATCTCATCTTTTTCAAGACATATTCTCCCTAATTTGCTGAGGAAATTATTAATTTCCTCATCATTGTGATCCCCCTGCCTCAGCTTCCCCAAATGTCTGGGATTACAGTCTTGCACAGCATGCCTGGCAAAGTTTCATTTTTTAAGGCTGAATAGTATCTGATTAATAGTATATGTCACATTTTATTTTTATAATAATTTCTCAATGAACATTTAGGTTGTTTCCGAATCTTAGCTATTGTGGATAGTGCTGCAATGCCCATGCAATTTATAATAACTCTTTGAGATCTTAATTCCAATTATTTTAGGTATATACCTAGAAGTAGGATTGTTGGATCATATGGTAGTTCTATTTTGATTTATTCTTATAGTGCCTGAGTCATTTAACATTATCACCAACAGTTCCCATTCCTCCACACTCTCACCAACACTTGCTATCTTTTTTTATCTTTTTATTTTTTCTTCCCTTCTCTCTTCCTTATCTCTCTTATTCTCTCTCCCCACCTCCCTTCCTCCATTTTTTCTTTTTTTTTGCCATATATGTGTGTGTGTGTGTGTGTGTGTGTGTATTTTTTTTTTTTTTTGAGACAGGATCTCACTAGGTTGTTCATGGCCTTGCTAAGTTGCTAATTTGCTGAGGCTGGCCTCGAACTTGTAATCCTTCTGGCTCATTATCCAGAATTGTTGAGATTGCATATGTGTCACAACACTACACTTGGCTACTTTTCTTTATTTCTTTCTTCCTTTCATAATAAGAAGTTGATATCTCTATCTCACTGTGCTTTTGATTTGCATGTCCCTAATGATTACTGGCAATGAATATTTTTCAAATACCTGTCATTTATTTGTATGTCTTCTTTGGAGAAACATCTATTCAATTTTGTTATCATTTTCAGGTGACTTGTCCTTCAAAAATTCCTGTGTTTTGGAATTTTGGCCTAACTTCAAGGCCATCCAGGGCAACTCAGCAAAGTCCTGTCTCAAAATAAAATAAAAATGACATTTGTTAAAGGGTTGCTTTATGGCATATTATATGGTATATTTTAGAGAAGAATCCATGTGCTGCTGAGAAGAAAGTGTATATGCTTGATGCAGGTTGAAATATTCTATATATGTCAGTTAAGTCTAAATTATTGATTGTATTATTGGGTTCTATAGTTTATTCAACTTTTGTTTGGAATATCTATCCTGTGGTGAGAGAGGTGTGTTAAATTCACCCAAGATTATTGTGTTGTGGTCAATTTGGCTCTTGAACTTAAAAATTTGTTTGATGAACATAGCTGCACCATTATTTGGGGCATATATACTTTTAATTTTTATGTTTTGTTGGTGTATGATTCCTTTGAGCAGTATGTAATGTCCATCTTTATCCTTTTTGATAAACTTTGGCTTGAACTCTACTTTATTTGATACAAGGATGGAAACCCCTACTTGCTTCCAAAGTCCATGTGAGTGGTATGCTTTTTCCCAGCCTTTCACCTTCAGTCTGTTTATGTTATTTCCTATCAGGTGAGTCTCCTGAAGGAATGGCAGCTATTATGAAGACAAAAAAACAATAAGTGTTGGTGAGGATGTGGGGAAAAAGGAACACTCATATATTGCTGGTGGGACTGCAAATTGGTGCAGCCAATATGGAAAGCAGTATGGAGATTCCTTGGAAATCTGAGAATGGAACCATCATTTGACCCAGCTATCCCTCTTCTCTGTCTACACCCAAAAGACTTAAAAACAGCATACTACAGGGATATAGTATGTAAACATCAATGTTTACAGCAGCACAATTCACAATAGCTAAACTGTGGAGCCAACCTAGATGCCCTTCAGTGAATAAATAGATTTTAAAAATGTGACATATATACACAATGGATTTTTACTCAGCAATAAAAGAGAATAAAATCATGGCATTTGCAGATAAATGGATAGTGTTGGAGAAGATAATGTTAAGTGAAGTTAGCCAATCCCCCCAAAAAAACAAATGGTGAATGTTTTCTCTGAAATAAGGAGGTTGACTCATAGTGGGTAGGGAGGTGGAGCATGGGAGAAATAGATGAATTCTAGATAGGGCAGAGGGGTGGGAGGGAAAGAGAGGGTGCAGAGGATTAGCAAGGATGGAGGAATGTGATAGACATCATTTTCCAAAGTACATGTATGAAGATACGAATTGGTGTCAACATACTTTATATACAATCAGAGATATGAAACATTGTGCTGTATACATGTAAAAAGAATTATAATGCATTCTGCTGTCATTTATTTAAAAAATAATAAAAAAGAAATAAAGGACATAAGAAATGTAAAAAAAAAAAATGGCAGAGGGTGTAGCAAAGTGGTGGAGTGTCCCTAGGTTAAAATCGCCAGTGCCTTGGGGGAAAATAAAATAGATGAAGAATCCTCAGTGTATTGGTGAGACCTTTAAGAGACAGAGCCTAGCAGGAGGTCATTGGATAAATGAGGTTTCAGGCTGGTTCTCCTGGAATGCTAAATCAGTTCTCATGCAATTAAGCAGTTGTAAGAATGAGCCTGACCCCAGATCATTGTCTGGCTTCTACATGGTCTCCTTTTTTGAGATCCCATCCAACATTAGTTTCTCACCAGAGGCTGAATAAATGGGTATCCTTATGGACTTTCAGGCTTCAAATTGTGAGCTAAATAACCCTTTTATTTTTCTATTTAATTTATTTTTGTTTTAATTTATGTTATTTCATTATTTTTGTATAATTAAACTTGGACTTGATCTGTTCTTTTCTTACTCCTAGAAGTACACAATTAGGTTGTTCATTTAAAATCTCTCCCTCTTTTAAAAAATAATGAATGCGTTTATTACTATGATCTTCCCTCTTCATATTGTTTTTCCTGCATCCCTTAAGGTATTAATAATTCTTCAAATTTTTCTTTAATTATTTTTTGTTTAAAAGTATGCTTAACTTACACTGTTTTGGAAATTTTTCAGTTTTCCTTCTTCTTTGGCTTCTAATTTTATTCCAGTGTGGTCAGAAAATAAACATGACAATGTCAACTTATTTTTTACACTTTGTTGATTTTTTTTAAGCTAACCTGGTCAATTCTGGAAAAAAAGATCTATGTAAACTCAAAAGATAATGTGAATGTTATCATTGTTAGAAAATTCTTTAATTTCTGCTAGCTTTATTTGGTCTGTGGTATTGGAAAAGTCCTCTGTTTCTTCGTTAATCTGCCTAGAAAATATATCCAGCGTTAAAGTGAAGTACTGAAATATATCATTGGTAATGTCTTGCTGTCCACTTCTCCCTCAGTTTGTCAGTCTGCTTTGTATATTTAGGTGCCTGATACCGTTCACCTGTATATTTACAATTATTGTATTTTCCCGATATAATGTCCTTCTTATCTTTATTTAATGTCCTTTTTTTCCAATTTACAGTTCATTTTGCATTTAGTGATTTTATTACCTTTAGTAACTATTTGCATGGACTTTTTCCATCTATTCACTTTTGATCTATGCTTTAAGAATCTGAAGTGAGTTTCTTGTAGGCAGAATATATGTAAGCTGTGTTTTTTTTTAACCCATTAGGCAAAGAAATGTGCTTTAATTGTTGAATTCCATATATTTAAATTTAAAATCATTATTGCTAATGAAGTTCTACTATTGCCATCATGTTAGTTGCTTTCTTAGTCTTTTAGTTCTCTTGTATTTTCCTCTCTTGCTGTCTTGTCTTTTGCTAATTTTTCTCTGATATCTATATGATCTGATTCCTTTTTAGTTTTTCTGTAAATTCCATAGATTTTACCTGTGTTTTTTTTGGGGGGGTCACATAAGTGTCTTATAGAGACAATAGTCTCCTTTACATTATTAACAATTTGTGTTCAATTACATGCAAAAACTTTGCACTTTAACCCCATCCTCTTTGTTATTATTCTCATAATTTACATATGCTAATATTATGTATTTTCAAACACATAGTTAATTATAGTATTTTAGTAGTTTTAGTAGTTTTGGACTTTTATACTAGAACTTAAGTGATTTACTCACCTCCATTACAGTAATGCAGTATTCTATATTTGTTTATCAATGAGTTTCCTATTTTCTGATGTACCATGTTACTTTCATTTCAACTTGAAGAACTCCCTGTAGACTTTGTTACAAGACAGGTCTAGGGATGATGACCTCCTCAGCTTTTGTTGTTATTGTTTTTTGTCAGAAACTCTTTTTCTCTCTTTTTGGAAAGAAAATTTTGTTTAGAGTATACTAATTTCAGTTGACAGGGTTTTCTCCTTCTGTCCTACACCCTATGGCCTATAAGGTTTCTGCTAAAAATCCCTTCATAGTTACATGGAGGTTCCCTTTTAAGCGACCAGGTGCTTTTCTCTTTCTGATTTCAAAATTATATATTTGTCTTTGGTTTTGACAATATGACCACAATGTGTCTTGATGGGGATATTTGAGGGTTAATTATAGTTGTTTAACTCTGGGCTTCTTGGATTTAGATGCCCCTTTCCTTCTACAGAGTTGGGATTTTACAGTCATAATTTTCTTGAGGATCTGGTCCTTTTTCTTTTTCTTCCCCTTCTCAAACTCCTATAATGGTGGAATTCTATAAGTTTCTTAAGCTTTTTTCCCTTTTCTAATTAAATTTTTGCTTCCTCTGATTGACTTATTTCCAATAACTTATCTGAGTTTGCTGATCCTCCCTTCTGCTGTCTGCTGTTGAATTCTGTGAGTGGATTTTTTCAGTTCAAATATTGTGTTCTTCAGCTTTTTAATTTCTGTTGACATTTTAAAAAATATTTTATATTTCTTTGCTGAAATCCTCACTTTGTTCATCTAGTGTTCTATTGACCTTGGCCTGCATCTTTATGACTGTTATTTTTAATTCTGTCAGTTAAATTATATAATTCTGTTTCCTTGGGTCAGTTTCTAAAGATTTATTTTGTTCCTTTATTTGGGATATGTTTTCTTACTCCTCATTTTCTTTCAATCTTTGAATTGGTTCTCCCCTAGAGCCTTCAGTGACAAACATATATAGGAATTTACACCCCCAACCCTCAATCTGTCCAACCAGAGACTGTGGAGGTCTTACCAAATCTTTCCTGACTCAGGGAGAAGCAGGCAACTGTGATTTTAGTCAGCTTGTTATACTGTGATCCAGGAGGGAGAGCTTATGTGTTTACTAGCTCAAGTTGCCTCCTCCATTCCCCTCCAGGCTTCTGAGTTGTGATGGGCTAGCTCAAGTTCCAGGACTGGGAAGCAGAGGTCAGTCTTCTGGGGGAGCCCTTTCAGGAATGTTGGGGTTCCAGTTATACTTACCAACCATTCTTCTCCCCTGAAAAAAGCCAGAGGCAAATGGGTTCTGTGCCAGAAGCAAGAACTCCCTGAATCTCCCTACAGCTTTAGTGGGTCTGGTTTGCAGGAGCTTTTCACTTAGTTTCTGGATTGCTAAAAAAAAAAAGTAATTTGTTTATGAATTGTCACTGAGTTTGGTGAAAGATGGTTCAGGGCTGCCTACTCTGCCATCTTGCTTATTTCAATCCTTTTTTCCTTATATTAGGAAGAAACTAAGCAAAATGTCAACCATTGTCAATTTCTGAATATAAGGATTAAAGGTTTTATAAAATATCATCTTTAATATCCTACAATTTTTAATTTTCTGAAATAAGACTTTATAAAAGATTGATTAGTAGTGTGATTGCAATTTAACTCTATCTATAGGCTCATATATTCATAAACAAATAGCACATGGGATGCATTTACATCAAACTTTAACAGCAATTCTCCTACAGATCTACCATGTGAAACACAGCCATAGCAATGACTATCCTGAGAATGGTAAATTATGAATTAGTTTAGTCCTTTTGTAAGTTGTGTGATAATCTCAAGAGAAGGACCAGAAATGAGACAATTTCCTTAGTTGGGTGACCAAGCTGTTTCTTTGATGAGATCTTAGATGGTGCTTACCATCTAAAACTACAATCTTCAGACTACAATGAATTAGTTACATAAGTGGCCATGTTATTACTCAGTAAATCTGTCTACAATCAACCCATGCTATAAACTTGTTCTCATTAGTGCTTTTTTTTTTTAAGTTTTAGGAGTTGACAGACCCCAGTCTAAATGCTTAGGAAGGGACATCCTTCAGTGAATTAGCTATATTTGAGGTCATACTGATACCAGTACATAACAGGTGATGAAACAGGTAATGTCCCATGACAGCTCAATAGATTACTCTATATATAGAAGCACATGTAAAAGAGACATTGAAAAATAAATCTGTAACTTAATATTGGTGTTTTTCCTTGCCTGTGAAAGTAAACTTTATCTAATGTCTAAGTCTTATGCACATAAGAATGTCTCTCGAGTTTGCATTTCTGGGCTTTCAACAATGAATTAATTACACTGGCTTCCACATACAGATGCCCAGCCCACTTAGCTTTTACAGTGATGTCTCTTCTGTTTGTTTACAGTGCAATTAGAGAATCTTGTTTTCCAAATTGAGTTTGCTGAGTTGAAAGTAGTCTTCAACCAATGCTTTGAGATTACAAATCATATTCCAAAGGAAGAGAAAAGAAACCCTCATTGCAGCAGAAGCCTGAAGGAAAACAATAGCACTAAATTCTACCAGAGGCAGAATAGAAGGCTTTGTATCCATAACTAAGCAAAAAATTGAAAAATATATATTTTAAAAAATAAAAATAACTCCTAATTCATTCTTAAGTCCTAATGGTATCTGTTCTGCATTTGTGGAGCTTTTCTACAAAAAAACCTTTGTCCACAACTTGTATTCATTTTAAGGTACGACAGCTCCAAAGCCTTGGTAATGTACAAGCCGTCCTTTTTGAATGTAAAATATTAAACAGTTCACTAGGCTTACAATGGTTCAGAATGTCAAAAATAAAATTGTACCAGTAACTCTCTCGTTCTTTGTGCCAAAGCAGTACAGATGATTTTTGAATAAGGAAAACAACAGTATTCATCTGAGCTTGCTAACAACCCCCAATGACACATGCTGCTGTACAATACTCTATCTCAAACACCCACTAGGGAGCATTATCATATGCAATATTACATATTCAAGAACTGACAACAATTGATGCATGGCTGGAAAAAAACAAGATACTAAAGTCACACTTGGGTTTTACCCTGTGGAGATTACTCTGCAGGCTTAATTTGTACTTCCCTGAATCAACAAGCTCCAGTCCCTACCTCACTGCATGGAAAGGAAAAAAAATAAAAAAAGCAAAAGTTTTGAGTACCAAAATTTACTACTTATTTGTAAAAGAATAGTAATAAACTTAAAATGTACTCTGACTTTATCTGTTATTTTTCTAGGGCAGACAGTAATAATTGAGTGAGGTCCTTATATGAATCAAATAAATCTGAGTGTGAATCACAGAATTAAGGATGCCAGCAAATTGTCCAGTTGTCCATCTGCATGTGACCTCTTCCAGATAAGAGCTGCTGTGCATTTTCTACTAGGTGACAAGGACAGTGGTTTCTCCTAGACGAGTATTTTATCCACAACCACTAATAACAAATTCACGTTTTTGACTTGAGTGAGCTTTATCAGGGACATAGCTTAAACAAAGGAGAGAGGTTAAATTTTATACACATGTGTGATGAGGGAAGTCCGGAAAAGTGAGGGTACAAGCATATGCATATCAGGGTTGATTCTCAAGCATGATGGTGATACATGGTTCATGTGCAATTGAAATGTAACTAAAAAATGTAGACACACCCAGTGATGCCTTTGACAGAATGCCCACTGGAGGACAGAGGCCTTCCTGCCCAGTTTCAGAGGCAGAGCATCCTCCTGCTCCAAAGTTTGCAGAGCCTGAAGAAGCCATTTGCACTCACTCCATTAAGAGCTGTTGCTCAGTACAGTGGCACATGGGGACGAGTTGTTCTAAGAAAGACAATCAAGCTCTGATAGACTGAGACACACTGAAGACAGAGTTGAATCTCAGCAGTCTAATGGGCCCAGTGAGGCAGTAAATTTCACAGCAACTTGACACATTAATATAGAAGTACAGTCTGTTATATCAAAGGGAGATTGTCTTAGTCCTTAAGGAGAAACCAGCAATCCAAAAATGAAAAGTGGGCACTGGTGACTTGTGAAAAATGTAGTTAACACTGAGAGCAGAAGTGCAGAGCTCAAAGCCTTTCCTGGTTGGAGTTCTCATCAAGGTCAGGCTCCGGCCCCTCCTGGAGACAAGGCATCCCACGACATCTACCTCTCCTGTCTGGGCTGTTGGGAATCTTACCATCTTTGCAGCCAGGGAGAAGGAGAACCAGCAGACTCATGGACAATATAGGCTCTTTCTAAATTATGTTTTCCCTCATACTTTTGATCCACGGTCGTGCTTGGATCTATTCTGGTACCATACTGCAGAGGAGGAAAAACTTAATTACCCAATAATAAGGAGGTATTTTGGCAAATTGCAGGATATCCACAGGATTAAATGTGATGAATCTGTTTAAATTATCATTATAAAGATTAAATAGGAAAAATGGGAAATATTTATGATTTAATGTTCAATGAAAATGCAAACTACAACACTACCAGAGTAAATGTAAAACCATGGATTCATGGCAGTTAGAAGATTGGACAGTAATATGTGAGGAGGGAACTAGTTATATTGGAAAAAAGAGATTATGTAGGGTATTTTTAATCATTTTTCAAATTCATTTAACAGTGTTGTAACATTATATTCTTAGTCATATATTTTTAATGAACTATCAGAAATAGGAGTTAACTTAATTTATTAACACCTTTCGCCTTTCTTGCTTAGTCATTATCTAATTCTAATATATTTAGGAAACAAACTTAATTTTATCTCATACCTGTAGCTAAAATATAACTGGAGTGGAAAAGTACTTTCTTATGTCTATAATTCAGTCCCTTCTCACTTTGCTTTACTTACTTCTCAATGGCTTTAAAAAATAAACCTGGTCCTGTGTAACATAAAGTTAATTTAACCAAATCAATGTGCACTAGTATGGAAGAAGAGTGAGCTACTTAGGGGAGCTTTCCATCATTCTGTTTTATTCTGTTGTGTTTTTGTTTCCAAAAATGCTCTAAAAGATGCTTATCACCACGGTAAGGTTGATTGAATGATATTATCAACTTGGGTTCTAGGGGTTTTGAGACCAGTACAGGCTGTTTTATGCATTTTGGAAGAGAGTCTGAATGACACATATCTGGGGTGAAAGCATCTTGAGTCTTAAAAGAAAATTATCTTTAATGTGCTAGGATTAAAATAGAGAGAGACAACTAAGTGTGACTTGCCCCAATTAAGGAAAATGTCATTCCTTATACCAAGAATTATATGATGCCTCTAATCATTACAAAGACTAACCAACTCTCTCTCATTTACATGGCTGTGGGATGATATTATTATTTATGTGGATGCCCATCAATATTTTAATATCAAGCATAGTCAGGCTTTAGAATAAGTGAGCAATTTAACTGAGCTCATCATATTATATCTCCTTTGTCTAAGTATGTGTTTAATCCATACTGCAAATGAGCTAGTCAGATCATAAAGACTTCAAGCCAATCTCTCTCCTATGCTTTAATTTATTTGTGATTGTGCATGCAGTTACTGGATGGCAGGCAGTCTTCCAGAGAAAGAGGAACTACGTTCTCACCTACTCTGTTCTTATATGGGCAACAGAAATTGTTTTGAAAAGTGAACTGTTTTGCTGGCCTCTGATGGCTAAGCAATGAGGGTAGAGTAGGATGTGAGGCAGAAAAGAAATCTCGGCTCCTTATCGTGTTCCCATATCCCCAGCTGTTAAACCTGAATGTGGACTTGACAGATTCCACAGGTTTCTTGTGAACAATCGTAAATGTGGAGACACATTTTTATTTAGAGAGAATCTTTTCCTTTTTACTAAATAATAGAGGTAATATGTATGGGGAGAAACTGAAAAATGGGGCTTCCTCTGCTTGAGTTTGAGGCTCAGGATTGTTGGGGAGCACTCTAAAGCCCTAGGGCATTATCTCCTGAGAAAGGAATTCCCAGGCACTCTAGGTATTCTTATTAAGACAGTCACCTGTCAATAATAAAGACTGCTCACCCCAACCCCAGAAATGTGTGTAGAGCAGCAAACAATAAACCCTCAAGCTACAGCTTTCAGTGAAACCAATGGGTCTTAGATTTAGCAGAAACAGATCATTCACTTCTCAGTGTCTATACAGAGCTATCTAAGCATAAGCAAAATGAAAAGAAATGATGTGGCAACTATGCAAACGTGTGTATATGTGTGTGTTGGGCGGGGGGAGGAAGAGATTGTACGGAAATATATACAAGATTCTTCTAGAACTAAGGGTGAGAATGATTTCCCACATTTTTAACAATAGGACAAACTAAAAAAGAATGTTTTGGGCTGGGGATGTGGCTCCAGTGGTAGCACGTTCGCCTAGCATGTGTAAGCACTGGGTTCGATTTTCAGCACCACATAAATGTAAAATAAAGATATTTTTTTAAAAAAGAATGTTCGTTTAATAAAACAGAAATTTATACCAATACAATGACATTAAAAAAGGAGATCACAGACAAGTAAGCAAGCAGAAGGTCAAGCAGTGCACATGTAGAAAATATCTAAGTAATATCAAGAAATAGAAATGAAAATACTAACAAAGTAGGAAGGTTGAAGTGATACTTTTCATTCAACCAACAGCAACAATGGCAGAACCAAAGGTAGAAAGCTGCTAATACTTGTAGAAGGCAGGTGAGGATCATCTATGGTAAGGCTAGTAGTAGAGTTCCTGTAATATTCAATTAAATGAATGAAATGAGAAATATTTTCAAAGATAAAATGTGAGAAAATGTCACCAAAATGAAGGCAGAACTAATTTGAAAACTGGAGGACACACTGAGATACAGGAAGTTTTTATGGATAGTAGTCAATACTGAGATATGCTTTTCATTTAAGTAATGGATTTTAAAGATTTAAAAAATAGTAATTGTTCAGCCATGTAGACAACAAAACGAATAACCTACAAGAAGGAAATAATCAGGTGACCTCAGGCTTTTTCCTTAGTAACAGTCACTGCAAAGTCAGTGGGAAAATATCTTTAAAGTTCTATTCCAAAATAAGTCTGCTTGATCTAACATTATTGTACTCAGCCTGGTTTTTGTGGTTCTCCAATAAAATGTTATACAAGCATTTTTCAAATAGGAATGAACCAAGAGAATACAACATCTATGAATAGAATCCTATATGAAAACAAAATTCAGTAAATTAATTCATAACTCAAAATAAGTGATTTGAATAATGAAGAAGACATGACAAGAAATACAAGGGTAGAGTCATTTAAACAACTTTGAGAAATTGCATCTACAGAACATTTATATATTTGAATATATAAACAAAAGCAATCAACAGATACCAAGTGATGGAAAGAGGGAAGATGGGATAAAATGTGGACTAAAGAATATGCTTATTATCTTAATTCTGGTGATGATTTCATAGGTATAGATATATTTCAAAACCTATCAAAATATATGCTGTAAATACCAATTTATTGTATATCAAGTATACCTCAGTAAGGCTTTTTGCAAAATCATGTCCTCATCTTTATTGGAGAGAATTGTTTGATAGTATCTAAATTTAAAACACATTTGTTTCTTAAAAGGAAACCTAGATACAGGGAAACTAGCATCTTAATGATTTTTATAATCTTTCCTTCTTCAGAGTTAAGGGACATTTTTTAAGTGTGTTAATATTTTTATTTAAAATAAAATATAATTTCAATTCTATAGCTTAGAATAACACATCCATTTATACAGCTAACTAGTTCACTGGATCTGTTTGGATGCATGGTGCTAGTCTCTGTGCACCAGGGAGGTCTATGTAAAATGTTCTTACAGAACTGTTCTCTCAGTGAAGATGGTCAGAACCCACAAATAATAACTGATAGATAATAGAACTTCAAATATTAGAAGCCAGGTAACAATTAAAAATCATCATAAGTAAAATGGGGACAATTGTCAAAATGAGCAACAAGGTTTAAACGGTAGTAAATCAGGATTCAAATTTTCAAAATTGGAGATTTGAATTGATACATGATATCTTAGAGGCAAGAGAGACAAGTTTTCCTTAATTTGTACATTCCAAAGACAGTAAGTGTATGACCAGGAGTCTAAGGACAGTTACCATAAGTTATTACCTCTCATCATTTTCTTAAATATTAAAATAATTTAAGACCCAGAATCCATTAAAGGATTTAAATAAACTAGAACCATACAAAACGCTGGCAAATGCACAACACCCACATATTTACTAGAGAAAGATAAATCACTGAATGTTGAGTCTGAATTGACATTGACAATCAGGATACATGCCTGCCTTCTAGAATGGAATCATAGGGATTTAAATAGCTTCCTCTAAAATGCCCAGTGCAGAACGGGTGTACTGAGTCTGCAAACCTACATGATGGTTGTTTACCAGTTCCCAAATGTGCCATAGGATGGACAATTGTTACCTGGTAGAACAAACACGTGGTTTCTTTGCCTATCAACAGCTACCACAGTAGAAAATATCAAGTAAAAAATCTTCATACCTGCCCTGCACCCCACCATTTAAAATAACAAGGGAAAATCAAATTTATTTCTGAGATCCTCAATTTCAGAGACCTAAAAAATATATAAGTTTTCCCTGGCATATCCTCATTTACTTCAGAATTCTTTTCCCTACAGTAACCAGATGGGTCATGACTGATTACACTTAACTTCTATGAACTTAACTCTTATTCCAGATGCTCTACTAGATGTGGTATCTTTGTAAGAGCAGATTAAAACAGACTCGGGGGCTTGGTTTGTGACCAGTGATCTAAGGAATGAATTCTTTTTCTTTCCTATAAGAAAGAAGAATCAGAAGCATTTTGTTTTCTCAGGGGATGAACAATAGTGTACATTTGTGGTGTTCCCAGAAACTATGATAATTCTTCAATCCTCTGACATAGTCTGAAGGGCCATAGAATGTCTGGACAGTCTGTGGAATGTCACAGTCATCCACTATATCAGTGACATTGTGCTCAGTAAAACAGGCAAGCAAGGGGTGGCAAGCATATTGGAGGTTGTGGCTGAAAGTACTTACTCCATAGAGAAGAAATAAACCCTGGAAAGAGTCAGAAGTCTACAACATTCATTAGTGAAACTTTTAGAGATTTGGTAGTCTGAGACATGCTGAGGCAGCCTCTCTAAAGTAAGAGATGAATTACTGCATTTCACACTTCCTACCACCAATAAAGAAGCACAAACAAGGCTTTGGAGCCATCTGCAGTTTCTGGAAGCTATACTTTCTGCACTTGGGCATACTGATCTGATTCATCTACTGGGAAAAAAAAAAAAGAAGGTGGCAGCCTTCTTTGACCAAAGCCCAGAACAAGAAGGTTAAGGTGCAAGTATACCTTATGCATAAGCTATAAGATCAAGAGATGGTATGGTATTAAACCTAGCTACTGTGGAGAAACACGCTGGGTGGGGTTTATAACAAACCCTAATTGAAGCACCATAAGGAAATTTAGGGTTTTGGATTAGGCATGCCTTCTCCAACAAAGAACTACACACCACTAAGTAGGAAACACAAACTGGCTTTCCTCTGCTCTCACGCCGTAACCATCAGGACCGAAGACTTCTGTGACCCTCAAAAGGTACTGGGTTTCTCCCTATCAGTAAGCATGCAATTATGTAGTAGACTCCAGTTGAGTGTCCCCTGATTTAATCAAATTCTGATACAAGCCACCTGGAGATAGGGTCAGATGCCATAGTTTGTGATTCAGTCTCCATGAATCCTGTGCCACTATCTTTGAATGCCAATCACAAGCCCCAGGTTGTTTAATTTGCACTTCTAACTGGCCTGCTATAAGTCAGGGTTCCCCTAAACCCCTCCTCAGATTTATCCAATTTCTTAAAGCAACTCACAGAACTCAGGGAACACACTTATATTTATCAGTTTATTACAAAGAATGGTACAAGGGGTGCAAATAAAGAGATCCAGAGAGTAAGGCTTATGGAATGTAGTCCAGAATGTCCATGACCTCTTAGGATGTGTCATCCCTCCGGCATCTCCACACGTTCAGCTAGCTACACAGAAGTTCTCCAAAGCCTGTCTTTTGAGATTTTATGGAGACTTTATTACATTGGCAGGATTGATTAACATTTTGTCTATCAACGATCAACTTAATCTTCAGCCTCACTGACCTGTCTGGAAATTGGGGGGTGTGCCTTGATCTTTCTGGTGATCAGTCCCCATCTTGAAGTAACCTGGAAGCTACCATTTATCAGTAATTGCATTAGTTATATGAAAGACACATCTCTTTGTAGATTCCAAGAAATTTAGAAGTTATTCACCAGGATATAGGACTAAGATGAAATACTTATTTTACAATATGCCAGTCATTCCCAAAATAGCTTGAAGAACGCTATTTGGTCTGGGAAGAGATGAATAATCTGCCTATAGGACATCAAATGACCATGTGTTCAAAACTGAACATCAAGATCTTGGTTCTTCAGGAATATCAAGTTGTAATACTGAGTATCCTAAGGGCAGTCAATCATAAGATCACACACAGGCATGATCACAGGAAATGAGAGAGCCACACAATTAGTGGCTGTTACCAGATTTCCATCAGGGTTGCAGTGGTGCTCCTCTCTCATCTCACTAGCAATATTGAAGATTTGACCAGCTATTAGAGGGGGACAAAGGACTTGCTCTATTCCTCAATAAATCCAGGTATGTGCTCCACAGGCAAGAAATCTTGAACATTTCCTTGAATTAAAGCAGTCACTTCAAAACAAAGAGGGTGCTGTGATGGACACAGGGCCATGGGAATCTTAGGATTCTATCACATTCTATATTTCCTTGAAGCCTCCCATTAAATGGAATTGTGAATGGCCTCTTATAACTTCAGTCAAGTGTCACCCTGGTAGCAATACTCTGTAAGAACTCTAATTTATGGGGCAGATTTTTCAGGAGCTGGAATACCTGGGTACGGAATCACATGACATAAGTAAAAGTAACTTTGATTCTTATCACTAATAGCAATTCACTTGAGTAATCTCTTTCAGTTCATGCAACTTCAGGTAGTTGGTGTAGATGGTCTGGCTCCTAGAGGTGTAGCGCTTCCACCTGGCAATACAGAATGAGTCCCACCATGCTTTAAGCCATGCAGGCTGCCAGGCAGCCTACCAGGTTACATGTAGCTCCTCATGCTAAGAGATCAGCAAACAAAAAAAAGTGATCATATTGATATTGATAATCAATTCTAATCAACAGGAAGTGGTAGGCCTGCTATATCATGTGGGGATCAGGTAAGACTATGTTTAGGATACAGATGGTCCACTGACTCCAAAGCCCTTGCTCTTAGCCATGACACAAATGAATTAAACAAGTGGCAGCTGCATCGCATTGCACAACTGCAGAATAAACAACAGAGTGCAGGATGTGTTGTGGTGTGGGCTGTTGTCAAAGACATCCCCACTTCTGGTTGTACTCTGTTTACTGGTGCCCTTTGCTCTGAGGCCTCCTGGAGACTCTGTTTCCTTGGCAATTTATCTGACAGCTTGCTGAACACTAAACACACATTTTGTAAAAAGATTTTTTTTAAGTTTTTAAGGCTAAGGTAATTATATTGGTGCTTTCCATAATTCTGTGGAAGAACCAATATCTCCCAGAAACCTCTGAGAAACAACTTATTTAAAACCAATTTCCTCTCAGATCATAGATTGCCTGTATTTCTCCTCACTTCCCTCTGCTCTCCTTTTCAGATTTGCACAAAGCAAGATTGTTGTTCAGTAGGAATCTTTCTCCTTCTGCTTGTTATCACTGATCTGATGTTATATAATCTCCTATCTACGATGGTGTAATCATTTCCACAGCAACTCAAATGGGTGGATTTGAGAAGTCATGAGGAAGCAGCAGGAGGAGAGATGCTTTGAGAAATGTAGATCCTCAAATCAGGCAGGTGCTCTTAATCCCAAAGAATTTAAGTTCAGACACGAAACCATTTTCTCTCTTTCTCTCTCTTCAGAAATGTATTTCATATACTCAGTGGTTCTTAAATTAAACACTGAAAAATCTGCCTCATTACGTGTAGAGTACAAGAGAACTGAACTTTTTACCTTTTATGTCTGACCTTTCTATCAATTTCTTTTGGCAATATTAAGCACCTGATTCTCCAAGTTCTAAGAGGTTTGATGCATGGCATGTTCTGAAGATCTAATCACAGGATTAGTGAGTTTGTCACCGTGAATTTTAATCCCCCACAGTGGTGAGGAATCTCCTTCTGTACCATATTGAAGAAGTCAATTCATCTCTTTTGGTCTCAGTCTCCTTATCATTAAAATGAGAACTATAAGGATCATGTCTCTATGTGCAATGATGGGGACTAATTAATTTAATTATTAAGATGCTATGTAACTGCTATGTATTATTCTGTGTTTTAACAGAAAAATAAAAGGAAACATTGTTCCTGCATTTCAAAGAAATGTTAGCACCTATACATTTCACTAGAGACATTTATGTGTCTGTGTGTATATAAAGAGAGGAAGAAAGATTGATGGGCAAACAGATTGATACTATATAGTGCGGAATAAGGCTGTGCCCAGCTCTACGACATAGCAATCAAATGTGATATACTCAGGTGGGGAACAGGCTGCGAGAGGAGATGAACACTTGAAAAAAAAAAAAACACAGATTCTGTTTCTAGGCAAGTGTCCTTAATAGTAAAAAATGAGAGAGTAGAAAATGTGTGTTATATAAACAGAGTTGATTCCAAATAGAAAGCTATACGAGAAACAATATCAACTCATCAAGCTAAAGTAAGACAGAAGCCTCTCTCCACGCTTTGTCTAAGTAAGGGATATTTTCCAAATGTGGCAGGAGCCATGAGCTGCTCTTAATACCCAGCATTTTCCTTGGGTATAGCAGCATATGTGCGTGCATGCAGAGGTATTGTGGGAGAGGTCCCAGTGCACTGCTAAGCCATGGAGTTAAGGGAAGGGAAAAGGGGGACCATAGACCTTTAGGGGAAAAACCCAGGCCAGGTTCAACCAGGGGGCTTGACTGTCATCAAGGCGGAAGAGGAAGGATTATAGGATAATAATGTACTAAACTATGCGAGACAGAAGCTGGGGGCCCAAACTGCTGAAATATTTTTTGTTGCTTAGGCTTAGGCCTTGTCCAGACTTCAAGCTAGCTATGAGTATAAACTAGAGATCTACCTCCAACAGAGACTGAGTACGTGGGTAAATGGCAGTACCCATAGCAAAGGACCCACCAAGCATGCCTCATTGATATCCTTTGCTCAGACTTTCTGAATGCAACCTGGATTCTCAGAAGAGAACTTTCTCTGCTACACAGCTTCCAGAATTCATCATGTGAGGTTTGAAACAAGGGACTTAGTCAAATGATGTCCAGTCAAAACCAGTTTGTGATAGGCTGCTTGGCCTTAACTGATGATGAG
This sequence comes from Ictidomys tridecemlineatus, assembly GCF_052094955.1. Classification (NCBI taxonomy): domain Eukaryota; kingdom Metazoa; phylum Chordata; class Mammalia; order Rodentia; family Sciuridae; genus Ictidomys; species Ictidomys tridecemlineatus. The sequence goes on along the minus strand of NC_135489.1, from coordinate 70,819,172 downwards.
GGTACATCTTCATAAGCCTTTCCTAAGTTGAAAATACATTGAATCCTCCTAACCTACAGAATAACTTGACTTAGCAAAACACTATAATATAGATATCAGTGGCTTTCCATTATGTTTGTATGGCTGACTAGAAGCTATGGCTTGCTGCTTTTGACCAGTATTTTGAAAGAAGATTGTATTGCATACCACTAGCTCAGGAAAAGATCAACATTCAAAATTGGATATATGGTTCCTTTTGAATGCATGTCACTTTTGCACAATCATAAAGTCAAAAATTTGTTAAGTCCTAACATCCTAAGAAGAAGATGTTTAATTCTCTGTGTACCTTGAATGTGGTAAGCCCACAAACTATTTGCCCTTTTGATCTAATAGTGTCGATTATCTACTGTGTTACACATGCAGTTCACCTAGCAATATACAACAATACACAATGATATACTAACATCATTATAATAAATGTTTTAACAAACATTTTATTTATAGGAGCACTCTTCATTCCTCTACTTCCTGAAATTTTTACATTTAGTTTTACTTTAAAGTCCCTTGTTTCAAACCTCACAAAGTTAATCCTAACTTTGACTTTCTTATGATAATTCCACTATGACCAACTCATGCAACTGTTATCATTCCAGGAGATAACATGTTCATGAAATTCTAGAGAATGAGTGACAGATAAAGGAGCACAAGAAAACCTACACAGTAATGACTACAATTTTAGAAAGTGATGGGGCAATTAAGAAAGTAGAAGTGGGTACATCATGTCAGAAGGTTAGGCAGGGGAGGCACGTAGGTGTCCAGGAGAATAGCATCCTGTGGAAAGGTCTGGGAAAAGGACAACTGAGGTGCAAGTTCACTGCCCCTCACAGGAAACATCTTTGAGAATGTGAAGACCAGTTAGAATACTAGTTGACTAGAGAGATGAAATTTTGGAAGTGCTCAGTAGAAAAATAAATGATAGAAGGTAGGCAGAAGCTTATCATTCAGAATCTTGTAGACCATGACATGGAATACACATTTTATTCTAAATGCCATGAGGTAGCAGTTAATGATCAAAATAATATAGCCTGGTTTATATTTATATCAACCAGAGTATCGTGGAGAGGTATTGTGGGAGAGGTCCCAGGCACTGCTTGTAGTATTCAGAATGGACTGTGGTGGGGCTTTAAGGAGAGGTGTAGAAAAAGTGAAGCCAGGCAGAAGATTGAGGAGATCAGGGGAAGAGATAATGGTTATAATAGACCCTGGAGAGAAATGGTGGGATTCCAGATAACATTCAGAGGTATAGCCAATGGGACTATTTATAGGTCAGGTGGTAGTGTTAGAGGCTTGGGTAAGAGAAAAAAAAGATGACTTCTAGGACTCATTGAATAAACAATCAATTAAGAAATGGCTAAAATAACTAATTGGTTAATTAATGATGTTTGTCCTAGAACTCTGAAAAACAAATTCAAGAGGAAAGAAAAATTCATTAGATTGAAGGAAAAAAAATATGATCATAATGATTATCATTTTAAGAGGATTTGCTAGTGTGAAAGAGTACACCAAGTGTGTAAATATATTTTCTCATTAAATTTTCTCATAACAATCAAGAAGAAAGTTGTATTACACTCTGCCTCTGCAAGCTTAGAGAGATTAACAAACATTATTAATGCCACACAATTAATGAGAGAAAGAGAAGGGATGGGTGCCCCAACCTATGCTCTTTATTATAATCCTATAATGTCTCACTTTCCTGGAAAGAAACAAAAATGTTAATATACCAAGAATTATATGAATAAGTACAATTTTATCTGAGAAGAGATAGATATTTTTTACCATTAACATAAAAAGGCATATTAAAGAGACAACATTTAAGGTCATAAATACTAAAATAAATGAAAGTTAAATGATACTAAAATAACAACAGTTTTTACTTATATAATTGCCAAAAATATTTTTAAGTGATTACATCCAGTCTTGGAATAGATATGGGATATTTCAGCTCTCATGTCTTGTTGAATTTCTAAACTCCTTGAAATATATGCATAGGAGAAAATATTGAGAATACAGCAACAGCTATAATAATGACATGATTGAGTAGTAATATTTGCATATTTAGAATACAATGAGACACAGGCTTATGTAATTTAAAATGATCATTTGCATTCAGTTTATAAAATTTTTTTGTAAAAATTTTCATATCTGCAAATTTCTAATTCATGAAGTTCTTTGTCAAATAGTGAGTACTCTATTCATTTCAGGAAATTTAATGAATGTAAGTTATGGAATCAATATCACACACTCAGGAACAGAGAAAAATAGTGTACATTTCCAAAGGGATGGTCTGGTTTGCCTCAAGAGATTCTGTGGGTTAGGGGTGAATATCCAGTTTTATCACCATATCCATAATAGGTACAAATGTTTTTGGAAAAATGAGTAAATCTGTTCATCAATCTAGTACAATGCCCTCATTTTATAGATAAAACCCATGTCCATGGCAAATCCAGATATAACTGGCATTTTTTATTTCCCATGTTTTCCAGCCCCTGGTTCAGAGCTTTCTTTTGCTCTTTTTCAAATGTGCATCTATCATATAAAATTAAATCCATATTTAAAACATTTTCTTGAAAATGTTTGAATATGTTTTGACCTGCATTGGAAAATACCACTTTCAGTAAATATGATCTGAGTTTCATCTAAACTTGGGTACTATTCCTGTTGGTGATGACTTTGATTTTAGTCTTGTGGTTTATAGCAAGGTTGAGAAAGAATAGTCACATAAGGAAAGAGGAGCAGGAGGGGGTGGGGAGCATACGAGAAAAGTATCCAAGGAGAGGAAGATTTTTAAAAGTAAATTAAAAAATATGGCAGACTGTGCAAGTAATAATATTTCTACAAAATTGATAGTAGAATGGAATGGTCCTAGCATCACATAATAAATGTTCCCCTGTCCTGATGCATGAAAATCTATGGGTAAGTTATTAACAAGCAGATGGTTCTCTCTAACACCTGTCTGTACCACAACCCTTCTACTTCTTTTTTCTTTTGCTGAATTGCAGAATTCCATTAATGAAAACTCTGAAGATTCTGAAACCTATTTCAGCTCCAGCAACTGCCCACAGACAATCAACTATAGTACTGAAAAGGTTCAGGACTTTAGAGGAGATGGGGCATTCATTTATTTCAGAGACTCCACAGAACTCCCCAAACCCCAAAGAATTAGGACCTGTGCATCCATAATAAAACAGAAATTCCCTTCTATGATGTTTAAAGGTCTTGGAGGAAATTAACACCAGCACTTAGGCTGTTAGGGCTTCAGGCATCAACAGGATGGATCACAGGCAGCAGCCAGAGGAACTTTGAATTGGCTTCCTCTCTTGGGCTATGCCTAACTGTCACGACCCCCCTTGCCCGCAAGGAAGACGCGACTCAGGAATCTTCTTTCAGCAGTTTATTCAGGCCCTTGATATTCTTCTAATAATTCTTCTACTACTACTTCTACTAAACTTTGGATGCCCCTCCCAGCCTTAATAAAGCACCGCGAACCCCAATGCAAAGCTGCCACGTGTACCCTTCTCACAGGGTGCTAGAAAATGACACGCCAACTTTCTCTGATAAGGAGCTGGGAACACGCCAACTCTCTTTGATATGGAGTTGTCCTTCACAGACCACAACGGAGCCAGCGCCATCATGTAATGGCGACCACAGTCCGCAGGAACGGCTCACCACACCTAACCAGTGCCTCTGTTGTTTCTCCTTGGGAATGACAAAAGATGATTCTATTATAAGCCATACTACTATGGTTTGAATGTGTCCTAAAAAAAATCACATGCTGGAAACTTGATCCTCAGTGCAACAATGATGGGTAGTCCCCCTAATGGAGAGTGTATGACAGGGCTCCAGACCCATGAATGGATTAATGCGTATTTTAAAAGGTTTTGTGCCTGCAAGTTTGATCCCATGCTCATCTTGCCTTCTACCATGTGCTATGATGCAGCAACCAGGCTCCAATGTGGCCCTGCAATCTTGGCCTTCCCAGCCTCCAGAAGAGTAAGCCAAAAAAAAATTTTTGTTCATTATAAATAAACCAATCTGTGGTAGTCTGTTACAGCAGCATTAAAATGTACTAAGACACATGGACAGCATGTGCCTGAATTAGATTTGGCTGCAGGTCAAATATTGCTTTTCCTAACAGCTACTTACCCTCTATTGTTGTTGGCCACAGTTTCAATGGGTAAATGCTACAATAACAAAGTTAAGAGAAGTAGTTTCAAATCACTTAGCATTGGATATGGTCCTGACTCAACCACTTGTTGGCTGTGTGACAATAATCAAGGAATTTAACTTCCCAAACAATGGATTTCTACATATGTATTACTGAAGTTAATAATATTGTGTCTATAAGAGTGTCTTTTTGCATGTTGAATGAGAAAATGATTGTGACAAGGCCTATTACAGAGTTATGTAATCAGGAAAATTTAGTAGTGATGATGATGACAATGATGATGTCATCTAGCTAAATTATCAAGCAAAAATGCCTAAAAGGCCAGATGGTTTTGAGCAGATTTATGTCTGTCACTGTCTATATCTTTGTTTCCTTGTGTCTCCCTCTTTTTTTTTTCATTTTTTTCAACAAAACTGCCAGTTGGATTCTGCCTTCCAGCTTTGTTTCTGAATGACAGTTATTCTATGAAAGAAAATTATCTTTTAACTTTTGTGTTGAGGCCAGTAAGCAAAGAAGCATAAGAAAAGAGAAAATGACAAAGATATGGAGTGGCTTTCCTTACCTACCAGCTACTACAGTCCTCCAGGCTCATAGTGAAAACCTCTAAGGATTCACTCATCAGTGGAGTTATGCTTGGTCTCTGGAGAGAGACACACATGATTTGGGGTACAGGAGGCAGGGAGGAACCTATCTTGCTTCTGTGATTAGCAGATACATTTCCCATACTGAACAGAGCTTCCAGTCTTGGGAAAACTATCTCCCTTACTCTTAAATCCTAAGCACTATATCTGTCTTTCACAGAAGATGTGAAAATGGCCTTTGGTTTAAAAATATAGCAAAAGGGTCCACAGGAATTGGCTTCCCATTGAGACAGCTGTGCTGCAAATGGACTAGATTGCTTAAGAGGATTCTGGAGGCTGTAATCCTTCCTCCCAGGTAGCAGGGCTGATGGTTTTGCCCACATAGCCATCTACAGCATACTTCCCTGAATCACTTGAACCTCCAGGAGCTGTATCACACTCCCTCCACTCTACCTGTGCTTCTTCTCTATTATATGGGATCTGTGTAGACAGCATGTAGTATTTATTGAGACACCATCCTTTTGGCTAAATATAGAACACACACAGACATGTCTACTCAAAGAGTGTGATAATACATAAAATCAAAGAAAGAGAAAGAAAGAACATGCTACTTAGTCTATGAAGTCTAAACTGTTATTCTCTCTATTCTTTTAGCAACTTTTCCCAGACACTTTAGCTTTAAAACAGCTTGATTTCAACTTATTATTACTATTTCTTTTCATAACATGCCATATGCAAAGATATTAAATAATGGAGGAACATTTTCTCATTGTTAAATTTGAATAAAGCTGAAACGAAAGAAGATAACATAAAGGCATTGAGAAGAGACTATATTTAACCTATCTCTAAAGGCTTTTATCATATGGTTGACTTACATATGCCTGGCCTATGATTATTCAAAAGATCCTACTGGCCTCTTATTCTTAATTCCTTCCTGCTAACAAGCCTTGGAATAGCCCCACATTTTATCAGAACCAAGGGAAAAAGTAAAAAGACAAGATCAGATTCCGATTGGTACTTTAAGCGCCGAAAGGGTTTTGTGGTAAGTATTGACAATAACTAGTGAAATAAATGATGAACAGCAAAGCCTGAGAAGCACAAGATTTACACAGAACACAGCGACAATAGAGATGGCAAGGGCTGTTAGCAGAGAAGATGGGAAGCAGGGCTCCACCACAGTTAACCCTACAGAACCAATGGCTTCATGACTCCAGAAATTTTGAATTTCCATATACAGTATATGTAATATTTGGATAAAACATAAAACAATAATGTATATATATATATATAAGCAAGCAACATTTACATATGTGTGTTACTTTACCGTATTAAAGGTATTCCTTTAAATGTTGTGTAATTTTGTTCCATACATTTTCCTTAAGCTTTTTCCAATCACTCAAATTCCACTTGGAATTTTTACTTGCTTTTTAAACATTTTACTTCTTTCTCCTTTTCTTTCCTGACTAAAATCAGATGCTATATCTTCCATGAAGATTCCTGGAACAACTCTTACTTCATTCATAGCTTTATCCACTGTCTTACTCAACATATAATTAATAAACACATCCCAGGTATCAGAAACCATGATTGGAACTTTGTGTTAGTCAACTTTCTTTTTTAAAAAAATGTTTTAGATGTTGATGGATGTTTATTTTATTTATTTATTTGTATGTGGTGCTGGAATCAAACCCAGTGCCTCACACATGCTGGGCAAGTGTTCTACTGCTGAGCCACAACTCCAGCCTTGTTAGTCAACTTTCAATCACAGTGACAGCATACTTGAGATAATTAAATTATAAAGAGAAAATTTCAATTTTTTTCCCAATTCTGAAGGTCTCAGTCCATAATTGATTGGCCCTGTTTCTTTGATGATGAAGCAGCACATCACAAGGAAGAGAGAGAGAGAGAGAGAGAGAGAGAGAGAGAGAGAGAGAGAGAGAGAGAGAGAGAGAGGATCCCTCATCACTCACAGTCCCAATGACTTAGGAACCACATCCTAGGTCCCACTTCTTAAAGGTCACACCACCCTGGGGACTATGTGGGCCATAGGGAAAAAATTAAGATCCAAACTATCAGTTGATGAAATAGAAGGATACTTAACCTAGCTTTTGCCCACATGGAATCTGCAGTCTTGTTTTCTTCTATTCTCATATCACTGTGCACTGACCTCTTTTCTATTGTATTTATTCTCATTTTTGATATGTGTATCTTTTTCACCTATTGGACTGTTTATTGAAGTTAGAAACAATGTTTTAAAAATGTTCTCTGTCAGTGGTGTGGCTCAGTGGTAGGAATCTGGCTTACCATGTGCAAAGCCAGTTCAATCCCAGTCTCTCTCTCTCTCTCTCTCTCTCTCTCTCTCTCTCTCTCTCTCTCTCTCTCTCTCTCTCTCTCTCTCACACACACACACACACACACACACACACACACACACACACACATCAATCTATCTACCTATTCTTGTCTCTTAGTCCTAAAATATAATTGGCTATCGAAAAGCTTGTCAAAATAGAAGAAAATCAAAGAAGAGGCAAAGAAGACATGTTGATGCTCAGTATTTCTGATTATTAAAATAATTTTCCAGCACACAATCTCTCTGAACATGAAATTGAATATGCAACTAATAGTCACCATAAAAACTAGTATCAACACATTTTATTTAAGAAAAAAATGCTCTCCTTTTAGCTCTTAGCAGTGCTTAGAAAATTTCATCAACACGTTGTAATATTAATCAAGAATAAGTTGGTTCATAATGTTTCGTGTGCCAAAAAATACATTTGCACTATAATTTGTTTATTAGAGAGGCCATAGAGAGAAGTGCAATGAGAATGGCTTGCCTCCGAATTTAATACAAATAACTCCCTGATTGATCCTCTTTTATAAATTGAAGTTTGAGTCACTTATTATTCTTTTCCCCATAGTTCAGTCAATATTTGTGTGGATTTTCTAGTTTCTTGCCTGCCTCTCTCCCTCTCTTCTGCCCTCCCTTTCCTTTCTCTTTCCCTTCCTCCTTTATTCTTTCCCCTTCCTTCTGTCTTTTTTTTCCCTCCATTGGATATGAAAGCCAATTTTTCACAAGCTTCTCTTTAATACAACTTGGCTTTTATTGGGGTAGTTATTCTTTATTCTTAGCTCAGTCGTAACTTTTAAGCAGGGGAACTTTACCTGCTCTGTGATCAATTTTACCACTTGTCAGCAGATATAAAATAAAAACCTAAGCCAAGCACAAAACAAAGGTCTCTGACCCAGAAATAAAACCCATAGTAGCGGGCTCACATTTCACTTTCTCTACTAGGCTTTGGTGGACTCTACTTATTCCATTACCAAAAAGTCAACTTGCAGGAAGTCCCCCAAGTGCCTACACCTACTTGTACATAAAGAAGTCTACCATGTTGATTTGTATGTATTGTTACACTAATGGGATAAGGCAATACATGGTATTTTGTCACTTGTCTTTTTAAAACTTAACACTATTACTCTTCCCCTATATAACAGCATATTGATCTACTTCATCCTTTCTACCTGCTCCACTTATCCATAGCAAAACTGAGCCATGGCATATCCTAACATCCCTATTCAATTTGTTTTCTAAATATTTATGGATAATATCTTAAACTTATATGACTGAATAATCATTGTCTATGTCCAAATGAAATGTTACTGAGTTCTCCAGACACAACATGATAAATAAAAGGAAAGTTGTCACATTCAAATTCAAACTTCAGAAAAGGAGTATGGTAGGCTCATTTTAGGCTCCCCCCTGAACTGCTATACCTGACTTCTCCTGCAGCAGCCTCAGAGATACCTTGATTGAATCTAGATACATCTACAACTTAGGCTGGTAAACCTGAAGAATAAGGAAAAAATGTCCAATGATGCTCTGTTCTATGAAAGCATCTGACAAGTTTAATTGTCCTAGAGACCAAAGGAGACACTCATGTTGTGGGGGTGGGAGCTGTTTAAACAAACGTTTTTGATTCAGTATTTAATTTGAGATATTTACAAAGAAGAAGATTCTGCAAATGACAACGTGTTGACATTATGGAAACAGTTCTCACATATGCATAAATGTGGAAGGACAGAAGGCCATAGTAAGGCATTCCAGCCTCTCCAGGTGGAGGGTTCTCTCTCATTATTTGAGATGATGAGTGGCTGTCATTTATTTGATATGAAATGGACTGTAGGAAGAAGTCTTTTATTGCAGCAAATTCATCTTCCAAATTGTTTTCCTGAGGCTAAAAATAAAGAGCATTTCAACTTGTATGCACACCAACTGACAAAAAAATGTCAGCAACCCTGATATACTGTGCATGACAACAAGAAAATAATTTGAGCCAAAAATTTATTTATAATTCAAAGGGGATAATTCATACACTGTTAAGTGAGAAACTATAAGAGTAGATATTTTTTCCCACAATAGGTAAATTCCAAAACTCTTTAATGTATAACATACTTCATAATTCCCAGTGAAAAGTCATCATTTTTGTGTGGAATCAAGTAGTTTACATTAATCAAATTTGTTTTCCAGTTATAAGTATCTAATATACACAAAGAAAACGTGCTTGAGGGGATGAAGGAAGATTCATTCTGGGGTTCTCTGTTCTTTTCCATTCTCTTCTCTGGGGCTACTCTGTTCACCCACACTTACTGGCAAGTTGCTCAGAGAAACTGATTGTGAAATGACCATTTGGGGTTAAAAATATAAACGAAAAATTCTGCAGCACCAACAACTATCTCTAAAGTACCCTTATTTTTTTTTTAAGGAAACAACCCCATAGTTAACATTACTACACAATCTCAGTTCTTCCTAGAACTGCTCGGTTTTGTAGTAATCAAACTTACCTTATAAATAAATTCATTTGTCAAAACATGCTTCTTAGTTAGGAAATGTAGCCACAATATCCATGCTACAAAGCAATCCTCCCTACTTCTCTCCAGTTTACAACAGCCAAAATCATCATCCTCTCCAAAAAGACAACTGGAAAACATCTGATGAAACTAAACTTTACCAAGAAGAGAATGACAATCAGCATTAATTGTGTTGTAAGAGTAGAGTTCATACAAAGCCATGAGTCTCTAATTCTAGTAGATATGTATTGATTGATCCATAAAGATCTTCATAGTTCCCATCTAATTCCATATTACCTAACCATAGATACATTCAACTTTCTAATATTTCTACATTTAAGTTTCCAAATATAGTAATATTTTCTTCAAATGGGGTATGAATTGGGTGAATATCTGTTTGTATTTATACATAGAAAGAGAAACTACCAGAGTCCAATGTATTTCGGGTACACACAATGGTTACATTGTGACATTCTATTGTACCAATATTTCCCTATTGTCATTAATGCTCTTAATCATAAATATTCCATGCATTCTCTATTCCCTCCAGGCACTATGAGTCATGTCTTCTCAGAAAGACTGTGTTCTCACGGCTGCCACTCACAGCCATTGTGAGAGACAGACACTTTGGCATGCACTATGCGAGTGTTTACTGAATTCACAAATAGGAGACAGCTTCACAGAAACACATATCCCAGCAGAGCCTCCTGCACAGATGTCACATTTCTGTAGAAACCTCCCAGAGGCTCTCAGATCCCACAATGGACTATTTTTAGTCCTGATAATTAATATTGGAGGAGAAAGGGAGGAGGATAAAAATGTAGCTCTGGCAGAAAGGCAATTAACATCTATACCATATATTCTCACCTATGAGCTGTGTTGTTTCCAAAGAAATAAAAAGAGAAATCCTCCCTGAACCTATAGATTTTTATATTACACTTACTATGAAGTACATGTTTAATTCTTCCCCTTCAAAATTCTAGAAATAGCTTGGTCTTCTAGGTTAATTTATGCAGCAAACGTAATTACAACCTGGATTTTACTACTACAAAAGAATTTCTTTGTTTCTGAGTGTCAGAAAATAAGAGATAGCTTCTCACACATTCCAAGTCATCTGGATCAATAATTGCTATGAGAAAATTTTGGCAATGCCTTCTTGTTCCTTTGTATGTGGTCCCAGTGTCTTATTTTTAACATATTTCACCATTCCATTCCAAATTTGCTCAGATTTGTCTTGTGAATGAAGACCTATGCATTGTCATCAAATTCCTTAAGAAAAGGTGCTTTGTGCCATATATCTTAAATCCAGTCCACATTCATATATAAATCAACCTTGAAGTTTCCAGGGTCCAGAAATACAGTGAAAAGGATCAGGGGCCAGGGGGTGGTGCACAATGAGGCCAAACTGCTATGAGGTAGAGCTTGCTTCAGTTAACTAAACCCACAGCACAGTGCTGAAACTTAGAGGGTGAAAATATACATCAGAAGGATTACTGACTTTTTAGATTCCTTAACATAGTCTTTTATAAAGGAATTGTGGATCAGTGTCCTCTCCTTGGAATTCTGTGGTCTCCTCCCTTCTATGAAACTTGTGGAAAATCCAGTCTTTCTGACAGCCTCTCCTCTACTGTCATTCCAATCTGTTCTTCCTCTGGTTGCCCCAGATATGTTGGGGGTTGATTAGAAGTCAGTGGGTTTTCTAAGTCTATAGGCCCAGCCTAAACTTCACAAAGATTTACATTTGTTTATTTGTATGTCTGCCAGGCATCTCCTAGTGGTGCATCATAGGAATCCCAAATAAAACACATCACAAACGGATCTAACTTTTTCCTTTAAACCAATTCTTACTCAAATGCTCATACCTCAGTTGCTACTGCTACAATCTTCTCTATCACCCAAGATGGACCTGTAGGTAGTTTCTATGGCTCCTTGCCATCTTCCTCCACTTCCATTTTACCACCAGTCCAAGCAATTTCATCTTCAATAGCTATTTTACTTTTTTAAAGGGATTTGTGAATACATATATTATTCGGTATCTATGCAATCATTCTTCTGATTCAAATCCTTATCATTCTTCACTTGGATGACTATAACAGCTTCCTAAACTACCTTGCCATTTCTGCATTCTTCAATTCATTCTCCTTCTGCCAGGGGATATTTCTGAAATATCATTTGAACTATATATTTGCCCAGCTTAAAATCTTTCTGTGGTTTCTTGTCATATGAAGGATAAAATCAGAACTTAGCATGGTATATAAATGGCCTCTGATTTTTACTCTAATCTCTTGCATGGCTAAGATCATTCCTGCCTGGTATACTGTACTCCAGCAATAGAAAACTGTTTGAAGATACTCTCATATATCTGCTTTTATTATGTTTTAATTTGATCATGTCTTTCTAACTATTTTAATCATATTATATCCCAGACTTTTCAGTGTGATCTTTTATCCTGTAAGCTCCTGCTCCAGATCCTTCCCTGATAGAGTTCACTTAAAGCATGTGCCACTTTGTGCTAGCCCCATCATTGAACTTACAAAGTGAAGTCGTCCACCAGAAAGCAAACTCCACCAAGGCAAGGACTTTGTCTTATCATGGTTATAGACTCCCTACCTGAAGCCCTGGTTTATACTCTATACTTATTATCAAACATTTCCAAATATCCTTTAGGAACGTATAATCCACAGTATGAAGATGAGCAGGAGCCTGAATGCATGTAATATATTGGGCTCCGTGACTGTACTAAACACTAAAGGAAAGGTCCCTAAAAGTAATAGAGCAAATTAAGGAGTCTTAGTTAGGAAATTAAATTATTCCCTTGCTTCTTTGTGTTTGTTTTCCTAATAATATGTGAGAAGAAATCTATGCTTTTTCTCTGGGCTCTCCTTCCATTTCTTCTATATCTATACTTTCCAATAGCAGATCCTTGAGCTTCCCTGAAGATTCAATCTGGGGCTCTCTGTTTTCATGCCACTTTCTTCTCCTGGGCCTCCTCCTTCATTCCATAACTTCAGCAATCATTTCCTTTTTGATGGCTTCCAAAATCAGCATCTCTAGCTCCAACCTTCCTTCTGAACATTGATCCATTTCTAACCAGAGGCCAGGCGGTTCTCCATCAGAATATTCTACCTTCAATTAAAACAAGTCATCAAAACAGAATTTACCCTTTTCCCCAAAACCTCCTCCTCAAGGCTTTGTGTTTTGTTTCATGGAACCAACATTCTAAATCACTCAGCCTTGAAAATGCAAAATCAACTTTGTCATCTTCTTCTTCTATGCCTCCTACATTTAATCAGGAACAACAGCCTTTTTAATTAATATGGATGTGGGAAAATTAACGAAGTTTTCAGACATGACAAGTAGGCTGATTTAATTGATGTGGAGGGTATATTAAGACACTGACAGAATGCAAGACCAAACTGCAAACAGAACCAAAGGCTGTGGGAGCTTTGAATTCTGAGCTAAGGAACTTGGATTTTATTCAAAAGGACATTTTGAAGACAGTTTACTATTATAAGAAGCAACTTTTAGTAAAAGTTAATCTGGTTTTGGCATGTAGAAGGGTTAGAATGGTGGGAAGGAAGCATTTAAAATGAAGAATGTTGTAGTATAATCACACACTAGTTGTGAGTCTCTGGTCAGGCATTGTGCTTCTCTGAGCTTAAATATTTTCTCTAGAAAATAAGTCTAATAATATCTATGTTAGTAACCTTTCGTGGTTTAGACATAATGCATACAAAAGTACCTGTAATAGTGCCAGTATATTGGAGGCCCTAAACTATTTGTTCACAATGACTTGGCAATATTCACTGATAACCAGGGGATTTTTCTTATATCACAGATAAAATTCAGTCTAGCTCCAAGGAATGCGAAGAATTTTCCTGGACACCCTCACCTTTAATCAATGCCCTCAAGGACCTGCTTTGCATCCTTGGTTTAGACCATGAACTATTTCATAGCAACAACTATGGGAGTCCATCTCCCATCTAAAAAGCATAATTAGCACCCAATGCACAGTGAGAGTTCACCCTATATTGATTGAGTGGATGCATGAATGAGTGAATGAATGAATGGAGCCAAGTTCATGCTTGTCAGTGACCAGCTCCCTTTCATCTTTGGGTATATTCACAGCTATCTGAGCCAAAGCATAATTTTTCAGTTCTGTGAGTACTTTAGAGCTACCCTTGACACCTGTAAGCACATATTATCTGGTGCTTGGGTCCCTTTTCTTCTTCCCAAGTGCTCTCGAGTACACTCTAAAGTTGTTCAAATTGGCAGAAGGAATTTCCTCTTATATCTTCAAGAAATAAGGTAATAAGAATGCTTCAGTCCTATTTACATTAAAAGTTAATGTCTTTATTTATTCATCTCCTTTTATGGATCTATTGTGCCTTCTTAAATCCATCTTCAGCTCTTTGGGTTTCTCTCTGGACAGAGTTGCCCTTGCTTAAGCCGGATATATATATATAGAAATGGGCAATTAGCAGCCTCATAAACTGCCTGTTGGGGAGACACTCTTCCTGTTCAGATAATGGCAGCTGTCCCAAACCACCCAGACAGACTCTGACTTCCTTGACCTCTCCCCTGCTCTTTTTAGACCTCAGCTGCCTGCTTCCCCTACATTTGTCTGAGCAACTTCTTTTGCGGGATAATGTCTGAGTGACTTGGCTTTATAATTTGAGGGAAAAGGCAAGGAATATTAGGCTTTTCCCAGAACAGTTGACCTCAGGAGACCCACCACCATCACCCAGCCCTCCTTCTGTGTCCACACAAAGTAAAGCTACACTGAAAATATATTCCTAGCCTTTCTCCCTCCCAACAGTTCCAAAGTTATGGAACTATAACTCCATTCAGAATCCAAACAGGACATGCTCCTGAACTTAGGAGCTAAAGAAAAAGAAGCTGTAAAAATACATTAAGAACTACAATTGAGAAAAAATCTGGAAGTAAAATAAGAAAAAATCTCTTGGCCTTTGGACTAGAATTGATTAAAAAAAATGTGAGCAGTTCCCACCACACACACCTATTATTTTAGTTAATGCTCTTATAGTCAATTTGGACAACCACATATCAAAATTGCTTCCCAGGAGTTTCTGTCTATTAGGTTTTAATTCCATAAGTAAGAGTAATATAACTTGGAAGAAAGAGGTTACTGCTTGGCTTGTGTTAAAATTTTGTTTTCAGACTGATCTGAATTTTAATCATATCACTATTCAAGTAAGTGAAGGAAGTTACCACTGAGATTCAGTGGTAGATATCCAACAAATACTGGGACACCTAACAATTACTATTATTATTACTAATCTCCTATAACTACTAATATTTTGTTTTCATTATTATTTTTGAAATTAAGAAATGATTAGGAATTAAAAATCTTAAACATCAATTAGCCCCCTTAACCTTTGTGTTCTTGCCAGGGAGGAGAATGTTCACTAGGGTGAAGAAGCACCCCATCTGTAAGGGCATTATGGGATTCTGGTGGGGCCTGAATGGATTAATCCACATCTGAAGTATATGATGTTTAAGAACAAATATTGAGGCCATGATGTTTTCCAATGAGCTTCTTTTCTTAAGAGCCAGTCACTACTTTGGGCAAATAGCAGGAAGTATACAATAAATACTGTTTGAGCCAAACTGATTTTAGTCAGGACCTTGATTCCTGCATCCTAGTGTTATTTGTCTAGTATTCATCATAAAGAATTGGTACTAGAAGTCCACACTGTGTATTTGAATCCCAGAAAGAATAGAGACAGAGACTCAAAATCCCTGATTTCCTACATTGAAGTATGTCACATAGTGATTAGGGTATGGATTCTACCATCAGATTTGGGTTCCAGCTCTGCCTCTATTAGTTCATTCATCGTGTGATTTTGTGTAATTTCACTAATCTTTCTAAGATTCAGTTTCTTTTTATGTAAACCAACACCATTGATGGCAATGCCAGAAAGGCAAAAAGAACATTTACAGGAATAATTAAATAAACCAGTACACATAAAACATAGACAAGAGTGCCTGACATGAAGCATGTACCCAAATAAATTCTGTATGTTTTATTTCTATTGGCAATTGGAGATCTGTGCATTTAGTTAGTAGCCAATTTCTTAAACGTTCAGAAACACATTGTTCTCAGAGATACAATAGTATTTATCTTTTTTTTCTCATTCTGACCACCAGTTCAGGGATAAAGGATTTATCCTGTTATGCTATTTTTATTTCTTTGAACACAGGAGGCTGTTCAAACCCTGCCATTGAAGCTTGTTTCCTTGAGTTTAATTAAGTGAGGCTTTACAGTACTTCCTTCAGTAAAGCCAGTGTAATAGACAAGAGGTTAGCTAGTTGAACCCAGACTCCAGGGTGTTAGTCCCAGCTTTGCTGATGACACTGGGAAATCTAACTTGGTGTCTTGAGGTAGAGAAGAATTAATAAAAGTGACTGTGTTGCTCTTTGCAAATATACTTTGCAATAGAACTAATCAATGACAATAATAGAGGACTAGAGTCTCTAGGGAGTAGACTTGCTTTTACCAGTGGGCATATTTTGGAAAACAGACTAAGAGCTGTTGGTGCTTAGATGCCATCTGGGTATTCCAAATAAATATGCAAGATTTCTTTAGAGAGTTAAAGGAATTCTCTGATCACTGTAGAATAATCATATCAATTTTGATTCCTTTCCTTATATTATAGATCTTAATTTTGTCACAAATTCTAACATGTCTGGAATCTATTTATTTCTTACCATTACCACTAAAATCACCCTAATTTAAGCCCTTAATTCTCCTTGTAACATGGCAAAAGGCTTATAACTGATTTCTCTGTTACTGTCTCACTATAATGGAGGACTTCTTTCATACAAGAGAATGATATTTTTAATAAGCCCAGAATTAACCCCAATGCTTCTTTGATTTAGGATCCTCACTGGTGCCATCTCCTCTTGAACGAAGAATAATCATCTGATCTTTCACATGCATGGCATTCAAAGGAGGGAATGCCAATTGGAACTAACTTTTAAGACCGCATATCTTGTGTCAGGAATTTTCCCCAATGACATAATAAAACAAGTTGTGTGATTATTTTCATATACAGTTCAATGGAACTGAGAATCAGAAAGTTTTGGTAATGTGTCAAACACCTTACAGTGAATATTTGACTCATATTATCTAAACTCTGGTTATTTCCACCAAGCCTCACTGCCTCCTTTGCAAGGTATTCATGGAAGACTCCAGTTGACATTTTTAGCCTTATCTGTTTCTCTGCTAAACAATCCACAATTTGTTCACCAGTATGTTAATATTTATACCCCACACTCTTGTACAGAGTGGTATGTCTAGCACACCTTTACTACCACACTCCACCTCCGCACTAGCACTGTGACTTAATTTCTGTTCTTTCTCTAAAGAACCAGTAGAATGTCATTCATTTAGGAAACCTTCCTCTATTTACAGTAGCAACCCACATCTGTGTTATTACTTCATCATTGCAGTTGTTTGTATGTCACTTGATATTATGGTTTAGATATGATGTGTGCCCAAAAAGCTCATGCATAAGATGATGTAAGAAATTTAAAAATGAAATGACTAGGTTACATAAATCAAAGGCATTTCTGTATATCAGTGACAAATCATCAGAAAGGAAAACTAGCCCATTTTCAATAGCTTCAAAAAAAATAACAAATCTTGGGAATCAACTTAATGAAAGAGGTGAAAGGTATACATAATGAAAATTACAGAACCCTAAAGAAATAAATCAAAGAAGACCTTAAAAAATAAAAAAATCTACCTTGCTCTTGGATAGGCAGAATTAATATTATCAAAATGACCATACTTCCAAAAGCACTATGCAGATTTAATGCAATTCCAATAAAAATCCCAATTGTATTCCCCAATGAAATAGAAAAATCAATCATGAAATTCATCTGTAAAAATAAGAGACCCAGAATAGCTAAAGCAATCCTTAGCAGGAAGAGTGAAGTTGATGTCATCACTATACCAGACCTTAAACTATACTACAGAGCATTAGTAACAAAAGCAGCATGGCATTGGTACCCAAACAGACTGAATAAATCAATGGTACAGAATCGAAGACACAGAGACTAACCCACAAAACTACAATTAACCTATGTTAGACAAAGTTTCCAAGAACATGTATTAGAGAAAAGATAGCCTCTTCAACAAATGGTGCTGGGAAAACTGGAAATTGATACACAACAAAATGAACTTAAACCCCTATCTCTCACCATGCACAGAACTCAACTCAAAATGGATCAAGGACATAGGAATAAAACTAGAGACCCTGCATCTAACAGAAGAAAAAGTAGGCCCTAATCTACATCATGTGAGATTAGGCCCCAACTTCCTTAATAAGACTCCTTTGGCTCAAGAATTAAAATCAAGAATCAATAAATGGGATAGACTCAAACTAAAAAGTTTCTTTTCAACAAAAGAAACAATCTGTGAGGTGAATAGGGAGCCTACATCTTGGGGGGAAATCTTTACCCCTCCACACATCAGATAGAGCACTAATCTCTAGGGTATATAAAGAACTCAAAAAGCTAAGCACCAAATAACCAAATAACCCAATCAATAAATGGGTCAAGGACCTGAATAGACACCTCTCAGAAAATGATGTACAATCAATCAACAAATATATGAAAAAATGCTCATTATCACTAGCAATTAGAGAAATGCAAATCAAAACCACTCTAAGATTTCATCTCACTCCAGTCAGAATGACAGCTATTATGAAGATGAAAAAATTAAGTGTTAGCGAGAATGTGGGAAAAAAGGTCTACTCATACACTGCTGGTGGTACTGCCAATTTGTGCATCCAATATGAAAAACAGTATGGAGATTTCTTGGAAAATTGGGAATGGAACCATCATTTGACCCAGCTATCCCTCTCCTCAGTCTACACCCAAAAGACTTAAAAACAGCATACTACAGGGACACAGCCACATCAATGTTTATAGCAGCACAATTCACAATAGCTAAACTATGAAACCAACCTAGATTCCCTTCAATAGATGAATGAATAAAAGAAAAAAAGGCATATATACACAATGGAATATTACTCAGCAGTAAAAGAGAATAAAATCATGGCATTTGTAGGTAAATGAATGGAGTAGAGAAGACAATGCTAAGTGAAGTTAGCCAATCCAAAAAATCCAAATGCTGAATGTTTTCCTTGATATAAGGTGACTGATTCTTAGTGGGACAGGGAGATGGAGCATGGGAGGAAGAGACAAACTCTAGAAAGGACAGAGGGGAAGGGAAGGAGCATGGGGTTATTAATTATGGTGGGATGTGATGATCATTATCATCCAAAAAACATGTATGAAGACAAGAATTGATGTGAATATATTTTGTATACAACCAAAGATATGAAAAATTGTGCTCCATATGTGTAATAAGAATTATAATGCATTTTGCTTTCATAAATAAATAAATAAATAAAATTGTATATGGCCTCCTGCAAAAAAAAGAAAGAAAGAAAGAAAGAAAGAAAGAAAGAAAGAAAGAAAGAAAGAAAGAAAGAAAGAAAGAAAGAAAGAAAGAAAGAAAGAAATGACTGGGTTACGAGTCTTAAATAAATCAGTTAATTAATCCCCAAATGGGATAATTGGGGTGGTAACTATAGGCAGGTAAGGTGTGACAGGAGTGTGTGGGTTACTGGCGGGGTATGCCTTTGGGGTATATATTTTGTTCTGGTGAGCAGAACTTTCTCTGTTTTCTGAACATCATGTCCTGAACTGCTTTCTTCCATCACACTCTTCTACCATGATGTTCTGCCTCACCTCAGGCCCAGAACAATGGAACTGGCTATGTATAGATTGGGAGCTCTGAAACCATGAGCTTTTCCTTGTCTACATTATTCCTGTCAGTTCTTTTGGTCACAGCAGAAAAAAAAAACTGATTAAAATACCTGCCCTCAAGTATTTGATGTGTGGGAACCATCTAATCCATAGCTATATCTATGGTCTCTGACATAGCACAGGGAGATTGGAATATGCTAACTCTACTTTGGGTGAATAAAAATAAGTGGAAAATGATATCCGAAAATTACTCTTCTCCTATACTGACATTGCCTGGTTTTGTAGTCTCTACCATGCAAACATTTGTTTTTCCTCCTTACAAATTCAGGTTAGGTTAACATTTTTCAAATAAATTTAGCAAGGATTTTTTTTATAAATTAGCTCTATATGAATCAAGTAACCATGCATGTGCATGAGTATCAGTTAATATACATAACACTTTTTAAATATAATATTTCTACTACCACCCAAGTCATTATAAACTAACTCAAGTATACCAATGATCAGATTTTCAACTCTCCTTTACATAATAAGACACAGTAAAATATAAATCAAAGGGAGGATTTCTTAGATGTTCCTTGAAGTCGGTAAAATCACTCTGGAAAATGCACTGAAGAAGGAGTCAAACTGCTATAAAATAGATATCTGGTTAGAAATCCCTTTCCAGTTACTTTTAACTAAAATTAAAGTGGGTTTGATCACTTTGTATGCAAAGTGGTTTTTCTGTCTTCCCTATGGCTTTGTTCTCTGATCTCATCTGTACCTCAGGGGAGATTTCCAAGTTGAAGTCCCACAGCGAGGTATGGCTTCTTTCTCTCTCTTTGGTCTGTTCATTTCAGGTATTCAAGATTTATTCTAGTTCAAGCTGCATGGCTAAGAAATCATTTGAAAATTAGGTTCTAATTTTAGTTAGGAGAACTCTATGGCATTTCTCTAGAATTCTTTGAAGACCTTGCTCATTTGATTTTCATGTAAAATTTGAAGCTAGGATAGGTTTTAATAGGGGTAGTTGTGATTCTAATGATGTTGTGTGTTCATTTTAACTTGACAAATATAACTTAGTCATTTAAGGCCCTATATTTAAATCCAGAGTGGCCATAAAACAAGTAAGGAGAGACTCTTGACCTTGATACTCTGAGTCCACTGATCTCTTCTCCCAGAATTTACTTCCACCACCAGCACTTATTTCCCAAATCTGAATACACTGTCATTCAGCTCAAATGCCTTTTTCTTCTCAGAGCTTCCCATGGTAACCAGACATAGTCATGTCCTTCAAATGTCCACAATATTCTCATGCCATGGACAGTCAACAAGCATGGGATGTGGTCAGTTTCTTTCTTATTCTCTCCTCAATTTTAGTTTTTAAGTTATTTGAGATCAAGCTGTACAAAATACAAATTTTGTATTTCACCAAAGACAAGCATGCCCTAGGCACTTAAAATATGAATTACATTAATGAAAGAACAAATTTCCTCAGATTATTTATGTTCTAATTGGAAGTAAATGGAGAGAAAGGGGAGGAATACATTTTGAAGCAGAGAATGATTGGTTAGTATTATGAGTGAATTCAAGGTCTCTATGGATCCAAACATAATGTAACTGGAAGAACAAGAAGTAACTAAGGTTATGGTGATCAACTTTCCTGCTTCCCAGGACTGAGAGGCTTCTCAGGATGGGAAAACCTAGCATATCTTGGGAATTGGTCATCCTGCTCAAGGTTGAAGCCGATTTACCATAGAGTGGGAGGGGACAACCCATAGGGACAATAGCCTATTCATGGCCAGGGGAAGGTATTCTTTTCTGAGGAGGTACCTTACATACTAGAATCATTAGCATAAAGTATATTCAAGGTTGTGGTAGAACATGAGATTAGAAAAAAAAAGAGAGGCTATACAGAGATAGGTCAGGGTACGACATACACCTTTTGATAAGGAAAGGAGGAATGGAACACAGGGGCAAAGAGGCTAGTAAGTCATTTGTCTGGATTCATCTGAAGACTCTTTAGACACTTTACTTCAGTACCATGGCTAATACTAGTTCTTGTACATTCCCATAAACAGCCCTGAGAGAGAGAGAAAGTATTAGTTCAATATCTATCCACTGCCTGGAAAAATGGATTCCTTTCTTGTTCATTGAAGTTTTCAGTTCATCCAGGAGTATATGATGTTGGGAAATGAATAGAAATCAAGGTTGACAGTAGTTCTTGTTCTAAGCAGGCTCTTTGGAAACCTGAGAGCTTGAAGGCTGGCCAATGTTTTTTTAGATATCTTGCTTCATTGCCTTGCACAAGAGCAGTATAAACCCACACTGGTCACAACTGCTTATCTGTTCACTGAGGAGGGGAGAGCAGCCATTGCTCAGGATTGCAGTTCAACTTCTAAGTGTTTTAAAGATAGGATATGGAAAATAGAATTCCTGTTTATGCATAGGCTCCATTCTTGGAAGAAGCAAACTTGCAGCCCAAGCTTCTGACTGTGGGGCTCAATTTGTACTGCCAAAAATTGTATAATTATTTCCTGTAAGAATCTCTATAGCTATTAACAGGAATGGTAATGGAATAAGGACTTACAAACTGACTCTTCATTTGGGCCCACAGATGTGCAATGGATAACTAAAAATGGAAAAAAACAACAACATGGCATTTCTGCCTTGAAATGGCACCTGTCTCTTTTTGCTACACTAAATTTTGAGTCAAATTCCTTCTCAATTCTGCTTGCATACATGTTAATTATTTTAGGAGTGTGTGTATATATATATATATATATATATATATATATATATATATATATATTAATCTTTCCTCTTCAAGGCTGAGGCAAGATTTTCTGGAACATCATAAACAATAGATTGTCAACCAACAGCTTTACAATGGCATATTCCAGACCATCAGAGCAATGTCTAGAAGACTAGTCATTGTCCTAAACATGAAGGAACTCTACCTTGCCTTTCTGATTTTTTGTTTTCTCTGTTATTCTCTTCTCCAGTCACCTTGGATTCCAGAAACAACACATCTCATTGATAAACATCTTGTGACTCTTTCCAGGGAATGTTCTTATAAGGCTATGCTCAGACAAAGATTAACCAGACCATTTTGACCAAGACTGTTTGGCCTTGTGTATTTCTTGACTCCCCATTTTTGTTCCTTTTCCTAGATGAACCTAAATGTCTTGTTAACTTGTCAAAGTCAGGGCTGAGGATGCTTGTCCTCTAATTCTTCCCAGAATGGCTATACTCAATAAATTCCTTTTTACATCACCATTATTTTTTCCATTGTGTTTTGGCGGTAACTAGCTGGATCTGGTCTGTTAAGGCACCCTAGAGTTTGGCTTCTGGCCTTGGACACCATTAACAGCAACTAGCTGCTCATTATTTGCCAAAGGCTACAGAAGCACTTATTAAATGGACTTTCATTTCATCAAGAATGATTGAGGAAAACATTATCTTATTCTATGCACTATCCACATTACAAAGTCTTTTTCTGTCCCTTGGAACTGAAAGTTTTGGTGACAGTTTCTAAGAGAATTTTCTTGGTACTGAGCAATGAACATACACTTATTCTCATTGTGTAAACAACTGATGTTAACCAGACAATAAAATGAATACTACTTACAACTTTGTCCCCAAGTAGCAAACTGAGCCAATCATAACTCATCTTATTTTTCTCAAGTTTTATATCAGTAGGATACTCTGAGACTCATTTTATCCCAAGGATCTTTTCAATGTGCTAATTCAATTATTTATCAGAATTGGAGAATTTGGGAGAAGAGAGTATAACAGAAGTGGAAGCTGGGAGTTGATAATAGGCAAGGGCAGAAGACAAAGCAAGTAAGATGAAATTGGATCAAATTGGCAATGAGTAGTCACAGCAGAAGCAGAAGCTTCAGAAGCCAAATAAGGTTAAACCAGAAACATATGGTGCCCTGGAAGGTACAGAGACCATAGGAAATCAAAATGGAATGGGCCCAAAGAATTTCTCACTCACAGACCAAACAACCACATATTTGCATAGGGCCTGAACAATCTTGATAGATGCTAAGATTGCTGTGTTCATTCTTCAATTCTTTATTCTGTGAGCAGGAAATTCTACCTCTAGAGTACCATCAAAGCTCTAAAAGCAGTTTCACATAGTATTCACACTCACAACCTCATTTTATCTAGATAGCCAATGTGAAGATGGTCAGAGGTAATCTGTGACTAAGAAATGTGTTTAGAGGCTTATTCCCAGACAATATCATATTACTAAAAGGTGATTTAAAATTAGATGGGGCAGAATGGATTGAAAAAACGGTGAAAAAATCCCTTTTTTATGCAAAGAAAATGGCATGGGTTGGGCTATGGCTCTGAAGGGATTTCCCGCTTCATCCATATCTAGGTCTCCTGACTGACTGATAGCTCTTACCCTGGAGAAAAAACAAAATATATCATAATTTTGCTCCTGATAAAAATAACAAACTTGCACCCTGATAAAATTTTCCCAGTTTACATACAGATACACACCCTTTTACAAAAGTAGGAACTCATTGTTCAAGAATCTGAACTAGGACATCCTCATTGAACACTGAATCGATTCCAGCAAATCTCAAAGACAGCTACATTTTCAGATTGTTGCAAGAACTGCAAAAACTCAAACATGCCTACAAAACAAAACTATCTAATTGATTCCATACATGTAATTATTCACCTATAAGACAACTCTCTTGAGATACTCCTCTGCTGAATGGTAAAAATACTCTAAAGAAAGTCAAGGAACTAGATATTGAAATGTTGGCTGTTTCTATCACTTCCTGGCATAACCTATCTTAGTGAGGAATTGAAAGATAAAGTTCATGTTGAAAGATAAAGCAAAATAAGGAGTTTTTAATCAGGCTTGAGAGGGAGTGGTCATACACGACCTATAAAACCCCAAATATACTACCTATATACATATACCATGTACACTACCCAAAATGATGAATCTTGAAAAATACAGAAAAGCCTTACACATGAATCAATTTATTTGAACAGTGTAGAAGGAAACAAATCATGCTCTCGAACGCTTTCAAAGGTAAAGTCTTGAGAGTTGGCATTGATAATAAAATAGGCATTTTCCCCAATAAAGTTTTATTAGAGATCTTAAAAGCTAGAAGTCATATCTGAGAAAATGTATGCATATGGAAACTATCCATTTTCATTAATATTTGCTTATTGGACATTTTCATAAGTCTAATAATATACTGAACTTTACATTTTTATCACCAACTGTTTTAACACTGATTACTTTAACAAGTACTTCCTAATGTTCACCACCATACTGAGTGTTTGACAGCTTTTATTGCCAGGGGACTAATTAGGTGTAGCATCTAATTAATATTAAAACTTGACACATTTATCACACATATAAATAATGCACATATATTTTCGTCAAGAACACTTAGATTCTATAATGAATTTTAAAATTGGCAAAACAGTTTTTGAGCCTCAAGATGATTACCTTTTAATTCATCAACTTTTAAATTTATTTTAGATGTGCTTAAGGTATAGGACACAGCAGAGAAGATAAGACAAAATTAAAATTTTTAAAGGGCAAGAGGAATAATGACTCCTGCAAAGGATTTACAAATGTGGCATTTGTGGTCTCTGAGACAATCATTATAACAGAAGAAAGAAGAGAACATAAATTACAAGATCCATCAGAACTTAAATAAGTCCTTACTCTGCCATTCATTAGTTGAGGAATCCTGGGGAAACTGCTTTTCTCCAAACCTTGGTTTGTTCTCCTGTAAAACAGAGCTAATAATGGTTTTGTCCTAAAATGCAGGAGTTGAATGAAGCAATACATGAAAAGTACCTCCTAAATTTCTTAGCAGGAAATCAATGGACATGGGTTTTTATTAGTTTTAGGAAGAACCTATAGAAAAAGGTACATTTTAGTTGTGGGCAGAAAGTGAATAACCAAAGATAAAGAAAGATGGGGGGGAAAAGTGGATTAGTGAGTGCAAAAGCCACAATACAAATTGGTATAAAGGCTAATTTAAGTGAGAGGAAGAGTCAATGAATATAAATTCCACTTGAAGAAGTGGTCTGCTTATGTTTACCTGGTTCTCTTAACACCAATTTGGGTAGAGATTACACATAACATTGTTTCTGAGATATCAGCTCAGAGTAATGCTACCTGTACTCATTAAAAATGTTTTGTTACACTTCTTCTCTCATTCTTCCTCTTTGGAGGCATGGCTTGAAGTGTGGGGGTTTTGTTTTTGTTGTTTGGTTGGTTGTTCTGGTGCTTAACCACTGAGCTACATTCCAGCACTTTTTTTTTTTAATTTTGAGAGAGGGTCTCACTAAGTTGTTTAGGGCTCACAAAGTTACTAGGGTTGGCTTTGCACTTGTGATCCTCCTACCTCAACATCCTTCTCTAGGATTATAGGCATGCACCACCATGCCCAGCTCAAAATGTGTTTCAAAATTGGAGATGAAGAACAAACAAAAATTTTATATGAAATATCCATGGACACAAATATCCTAAGCAGCAAAACAAAATTCACCCAGCCATTATATGGTTAAGATTTTATACATACATACTTGCTTAAGAATGCACATATTGATAAGAAAAATCCATAGCTTGACTACTCAAATATAGTGTCTTAAAGCTACAGAACATGACTTCTCTTTATATTGCCAGCAGAGTTAATTCCATTATATATATATTAAATGTAGGAGCCTGAACACAGTATTAGTACATGATTATTATGTAGTTTGTGTATTAGCCCCACAAGTCTATCCTAAATGGGACTCAACTGATGGTAGGATGCGGTTGAGCAGGTGACATATGGATGCTGAAAGGAACCTGGCTTAGAACACAAATATGTCCATCTCTGTGGGTGAATGTGGATGCAAGCAATTTTCATGAGATCTAATCAATCTGATATTTATATTTCTACAATATGAAATAAATGGCTTATAACTTGAGTGCCTCTTATATTCTCCACCCTTTGTAAGACTTTGTACTGACCAAGAAACTCTTGTGAATAACATTTGTAGCCCCTTAAATGTGACAATATAACTATATGTGTCAATCTACCTTACAACATTGTTAAAAACTTAAAATAGAAATTTTGTTACATTTGTTTCTGTATTTCCAGTTCATATAAGACCAATGGAAGATACCCTATAAATGTTTTCTGAGGAACTGAGTATCATCCATCCCAGATCAAACACTATACTCTATAGCTACTGAGGTTTTTGAAAGAAAGTGATCACAGTTGCTGTCTAAACCTTATTCTTCCCAGAATCCCTTATAAAAAATGAAGGTAGAGACTTATTGTTCTTCAGGCCACTCTTCAGTTTAGAGTGAGATACTATTAGCGCCAAAGTCCTTCTCCAACTTCAATGCAATGATGAGGATGGGGCACAAGCAGCTTCTCCAAAATACTGCCCCATATACCAGATCCAGATTAGAAATCTCCTGAAGATAGAGGCCATTCCAAAAAGCAATCAACAGATAGTAGGATATGGCAGAAGAGGTGATTCATGGACCCTGAAGAACCTGGCTTTAAACATGGGTATATAATCCATTAGTAGAAATGAATCTAGACTCAAGCAACTTCCATATGGCCAATGCCTAACTGTCCTGTGCACTCCTGGTGCTTTCTTGGGACCTCAAAAGCATTTAATGAATGTCTGTGGAAATATGAAAAAATAATAGACCTAATATTTACATATCTTTCTATTTATGGTAGAGCTTAAATCAATGAACAGAAGTTAGAGCAAACGCCAAAATCTAAGATGCCACTCTAGAGCCAGTAACATGCAGAAATGAGAACTTTCAGAGTAAGCTTGCAGCAAATACAAAGGACAGAATCTTGCTGAACAAGGGCAACTACTTATTCCATGGACTAATATTTTTTTCTTTGAAGCTGAAATTCAAAGGTAGTAACTGAAGCCACCAAAAGATGGAGATTTCCGAGTCCTGACCAGCCTTGTCAGCAGGAATAATTTGATATACACTTAGAGGTTGGTTGGCATGAGTCCAGATATTTCCCTGGCTCTGGGAGAGGTCAACATAAAAAAGTGAGGTTGACAGGTCTTGATAATCAGGCTTAAGAATTAAGGATTAGGAAAAATGCTGAAATAGGGAGGAAACAGGCACATCATTAAAGGGACAGTTGAATGTATCTCATAGGCTTGAAATTTTCACCCAGATAAGACTCAAAGGCAGTGGACTAGAGTGACTCGAAAAAATGTTAAGTTTTAAGAAAGTACTGCTTGTTGATGGCAAAGATTATCTTGTTTGATAAAATCAATTTTGTTGACAGCACAATCTGAGATCTTCCTTGAAGTTGATTTTATCAAGTAATACATTAAGTTATGTTTGACAGTAAGAGTTTGGTCAACAAATTTTATTTTCTGTCAAATTTCTCTGCTGGGCAAGGCATGCATTATGAATTCTTTTCTTTTATCTCTAAATATAGCTCCATTTTAGAAAGGGAAAAAAATCATGACAAAATGTATTGGGAAAAAAATGAGTCTTTTTCCCCCCAATTTATTTGCTTCAAAGAGGACTTTTTAAATAAGCCATCAATCATTCCTAAGCCTTATCAGCATTTGAATATGTTTTTATTCTTTTTGAGTTTTGGGTTTTTTTGTTGTTGTTTTGTTTTTTTGTTTTTGCCTCAAGAACAAGGGATAAGAGAAAGCAGATTAGAAATAAATTAAGTGTCCTTTAAGACTTTTCATATCTATTCCAATTTTCATTATGCAATGGCAGAAGACCTCTATTTTATTTGAAAAATGAACTGATCCCATAGTTTCAGACTGAGGAATTTAAATATTCACAGTGTACTCAACTGTTTCCAAGAAGGGGGACCTCTAAATAATTGCTTGTCACCATTCTAGATCTCAAAATGATCCAAAAGGACTACCATATGCTGTGTTTCTTTCTCCCAGTAAAAAAATAATGTTGGATGGCCAAATACAATTGCACATATCTTATACCACTGTGATCTTTTGGAAAATGTTACTTTCTGAAACTAAGCTTGTTTACAGATGATCATGTATGCAGTAAAGGAGTAGGAAGGTCTTAGCTTGCAGATAAAGTTGACTTAGAATCTTGGGTTCTGATCCTGAGTGTATGGGCTTAGTGAATCCTCACTAACAAATTGGGCGATAGTGGAAAACAGCTATTTCACTCTCTAAGAACTGGGTTGGACATCTTCAGAGATGAATAAACAGGACTAAATAGTCATCAAGGTCCATAACTAATATACCATATATCTGTTAAATTGATGACCCTATTCACAAAGCAAAAACTATTGAAACTTGGGCTTAGGTATGACAATAATATTTAAGTTAAAGTCTTCTTTTACTTCATTTTATTTTGGACAGAATAAGGAGAACTAAAAAATGTATGACATTATTAGAGGTTCTGGTCTATAGTTTGCTATAGTGAGCTATTTCATTCATGTAGATGTTTTTGAAAAACTTTCATATATAATCACAGCAGATATTATCACTTCTCTTTTCAATAGCTATTCCCACCACCAATAGCAATTTTCTTTCTAGACAACAGAGGCCAGTTTCTTCTAAAGAGCTCAAACACCAGGGACTCATTTTTCTGAGGCTGCCTTGAAGGTGGGATATAGATAGATCATCAAATTTTAATTAGCATGGCAGATAACTGAAGATGCTTTCTCTCCCTAAGAAAAAGAGGCATGGGAGAAAGTCTCCCTTTCATTTATTATTCTCCTAAATATTATCATGTCCACATGTTTGCCTGAAACAGCTGCTACTATCTTATTCTTATGGTTCAACACACATGCTTAGAAAACAAGAAAGAATTTAAGTCTCAGAACTATAATTGCAGTCCTGACTTCCACCCTTCTCCTAAATTTGAAGTAGTATCTTCATTTTAAAGCCCCTTTTAATTGGTGTTGGTAGGAAATATTGATGCTATCTTTTTTTTTTTTTTTACTTGAGAGAAACTACCAAGCAATACTATGGGCTTTTCTCATCATCTTCATTTACTGTCTTACAACTCCCACTCTGCTCTAGCTTCATTTACATCCCTCATCATTAGGAGAGGAGAAATATCTTAATTTGATGAGTGATCTTGGATGGAATAGCAACATGCATAAATCCCTTTCTTGCTCTTGGTCCATAAACAAACCTTGGACCTGTGCTGCATGATGGCAGAAACCAGCCTCCCTTGGGTGCCTGAACTCTCCTAGCTCTTCTTGTGACCAGAGGTATGGGTATCTGATTCTGACATTCAATATTGGAAAGCCCATATGCCTGAAGATACAAACCATAGTCCACTTTTTTTATTCTTATCAGAAATGAAGGTGCAATTTTTATCTCTATTTTCTCCATTTATATCTCTTAGGCTGTTCTGAACTTGAGCAGTACAAAGAGATATTACTGATTGCCCTTCAAACTTTAACCATTGTGTGTTTTGTTGTTTTCAGCAAAAAACATTCTGGTATGTTTGCACATATTTTCTGAATAGACAAGGACCACCTTTAAGTCAAAATTTATTTCCTTAGGTTCTTTAGTCATTCTGTTCAGAACCCAGATCTGGTATAATCCTGGTTACTGAATAACTCTATCACTTGTCATGAAGGCACCCAGGGAATAGATCTGACATCCTGATTTTTTTTTTTTTTTTTACAACATGGCAAGAACATCATTAGTTAGGTATGTCGTAGATGTATGGAAAAGGCTGAGCCATCATGCTTCTTTATGTTCTCTGGTGAAGAAACTCCTCCCTGCCCATCTAAAGAGTTGGAATGAATCCAGCTTTGAACAACAGCTATGCTGAAGGCAATGACTTACACGGAGATGTGGAGATGATCAAATTTGCACAGTTTGGCTACGTGACAACTGAGAGGCGGATATGACAGGGGAGATATACACTTCACATATCAAAGAGAGAGAAAGTGATTACCTAGCCTTGCTGAAGGTGGGGAAACAAACAAAAAGAATAGAAAAAAATAAACATTCAGGATAAATATCATGGAACCATTTAGGAAGAGACTCTTTTGAGGCTACCTTATGTCATAGTAGAAAGAGGATGAAATACTGAAAGTAATATAGCTACTAGAGAAAGACAGACCTTAGTTCAAGTCTCAGTTCCATAACTTAAAAGATATCTGACCTTACAAAAATTACTTTACTTTTATGAATATAAATTTTATCATCTTTAGCCTGGAAATAGTATTGCCTGCTCTTCTATGTCACAGGCTTGTGAAGGTCTAATGAGTTAATGAATGCAAATGAAATGCTTAAATCATAAAATATTACATAAATGTCAGATAATGATTTGATTGTAGTTCTGCAAATTTCAATCTCCTCCCTGACTCTCCGCATGCTACTACTCTGTCACTTGCTCTGAAAAAGGGTACTAGAACAAGGATGTCTGAAGACTTAACAAGATACTGCCTAATTCTTCATGTGGCACAACCATGCTGATTCTCTCTCCTAGGAACATTTACAGAAGGGACTCATTCAGGCAGAAAACACGTTTACAGCCAGGTCAGTATGACTGCTAAATTTTCATTTCCAACTATGTGCTTTATTAGTAATCTGAATATATAGACAAAACTTACATACAATTCAATAGCCTTCTAAAAACTTTTCAAAGTTTTGATTGTTTAAGGTAAAAACAACAAAAGAGTTACTAATTTGACATGTGTTTTTAACAAATATTTCATGATACATTCCACATAGCATTTTAAAATATTATATCTTCTGATTTTACTTATGTATTTATTCAGGTACTGGGAATTAAAGCCACTGAGTTACTGAGTTAAGTCACCAATCACTAGAATATTTGTTTTGTTTTGTTTTATTTTATTTGTAGACATGATCTTATTCATTTGCTAAGGCTGGCCTTGAACTTGAGGTGGAACAATCCTTCCACCTCAGCCTCCCAAATCATTGGAACCACAGGTGTGTGCCACCTGTTTTCTACTTTTAAATATATTTCCTCATATTGCTAATCTACTGAAATTTTGGTAAAATTTTTATCTTATTATAGTAGTTTTTAATAAGCAGAGTTAAAAATAAATATATTTTTGTTGCTAAATTAGTTTCAGGATGCTTATCTTGGTTTAAAAAATAAATTTCCCAAAACCTATGGATAAATATATGCTAAAAACTTATGTATATGTACATGAATTATACCTTACTTCATATGAGGTTGCTTTCATTTTTTTAACATTTAAGTGTTTAACCCACTTCTTAATTCATTTGGATTTTTTTTCTTGAAATAAAATTTACATACCACAGATGTTAAGTGTATAATTTGATGATATTTGAAGTATTTATGTACTCAATAAACCAATACCCAAAACCAGAAAGAATATTTCCTTAGAGCAATCTCTTAAAACTTTCCTTCAGAAGCAGCTAGCATTTTGATTTCTATCCCCATATATTCATTTTGCCTAATTTTAAGCTTTATGTATATGGTTTTATATAGCATATATGCATTGTATCAAGTTTTATAAATTACGATAATGTTTCTAAAATTTTTTGCAATGCTTACACAGTCGTGTTTTAATTATTTTCCTGAATAGTATTTCATTTTATGAATATATAACAATTTATTTTACCAATGCCTTCATGTATACCAGGTTGTTTCCTCTCTTTTTGGCTTTAATGAATGAATTTGTTATAAACATATTGTACAAGTCTCTTTGTGGACATATGTTTTCATTTGTCTTATGTAAATACCAAGGCATATAATTGCTGAATCATGATAGCAATGCATGTTGAGATTTAGTAAAAACTACCAAATGTTTTAAAAAACATTGCTGTTTTTCACGCCCACCTGCAAGAATCACAATTACTTTGCCTGTCGTTTATACTTTATTTCAACAGTTTTTTTAGTTTTAGCTATTCTAACAGGTGCTGGTGGTATTTGCTCTCTCAACTATGAGAATACACACACACACACACAATTTGTGTCCTGCTCTTTTAACTTATCATTGTAACATACACATTCTTTCATCTTACCAAATGTTCTTTGCAATTTTAATGGCAGTACAGTTAGCCACCATTTCTTTCCAAACTAGAACAGGATTTATTATTATTATTTAGTGTCATAAAAAACAATGTGAAGAACATTTTTTATATGTGAAATGCTAAATTTTAATTGTTCCTTATAAAAATTTAGCAGATTATCATCACTGGCTTCAGAGATCAGAACATTTCAAAAGCCCTGGGTATATACTGCAAATTGCTTTCTCAAATAACTTATGCCATGCCAAAAATGCATGGCAGTGTCTTTTCTAACTACAGCTTCCCACTACTAAATGTTCTATTTTTTAAATGCCAACATAGTAATTGGAAAGTGACATTTTAATGTGTAGTATATTCATACTTAAGTAAATTATATTATTTTGCAAATATATTGGATTAATAATTTTTATATCTTTATTTGAAATACGTATTGATTTCTTATTTCCTTAATCTACTAGTGCTTTTATTTTCTTTAAATCAATAATTATAGCTTACTTACAGAATCATAATATTAACTCCCTTTTTAACATTTGCAATCAATATTTTTTTCCAGCTTTCTTAACTGTTTGACTTTAACTGGAACAAACTTCCACAGACAAAAGTTGACATGTCATAAACTAAAGAATATGGTGACCTCAGGGTCCTCTCAGGTGACCTCTAGGCCATTATCTATCTTATATCTCCTGTTCCTAAGTTTTTGAAGCAATTTAATAAGCATTTCCCTCTAGTCTGTAACCAAAATACTCTTCTAATTGCAATAGATATATAATGGATCTGCATGTTTTTCTCTCTAGATTTATATTTCATTCTCTATTTATAGCCTTTCAGTGTTGGCAGATGTGATGTTTCATCATTTGACTATATTGCAAAAAAGGTCATTTAAAAAAAGTCATACATATGTGTGTGCATATATATATACACACATATATATATTTAGAAACTTCTTTTTAAAATGTTCTATATTCAAGAGGTATTTTCAGCAAAAGAATAAATCTGAAAGCGTATATAGTCCAAAACCCAGGAAGCTTGAGTAGTAAGTACATTTTAATTTTTTTTCAATCTATACCAAAGATCAATGAACAGTTTGCTTGAATTATAGAACTGCTTCTGCTTCTTATTATGGTAGAGCCATTTATTTAGCCACATCAAGATGCCCCGATTGAATCACTATGTCCAAGAGGAAGGCCTATTCATATAGATAAGCTGATTTTTCATATTTTTACCAGCTCCTTCCCTCATCCTTTGTGCACATTATCTGCATTCATATTAAGATATGTGTATTTTTTAAATCAAAATCTAGTCACATTAATCACATTTTTCTCCCAGTTTAAAATCTTTTGCTGGTCGCCAAATTTCTTATCTTCATATATAGTTTCTCATAGTATCTTACTTTTTCCTTTTTGCCCACCTTTATCTGCCCTTCTGTGTTCCAGTCCTCCCCACTCCCAGAGAATCTTGAATAGGCTGTGCTGCTCACAGATGCATGCCTGCAAACCCCGCTCTCCCTTGCCAGTTGGGTTTGCTCCTAATCATCCTTCCAGAATCTTATAGACTTTTATAAAATGTTTCCAGTTGTCCCCACAGAGGCATGACAACTTCCTCTGCTACATCCCACTGTACTCTCTTCAAGCATCTATTAATATTACCTGAGGTGTTTTATCTATTAATGGTTATTTGTTTTATTTATACCAAGTGCAGTGTGCACCTTGAAGAGTGGGACTACATGTGGCCTGGAGCTTTACTCATAGGAGAAATTCAGTTTCCTAAAAATTTAACTGGTAACAGGCATTTAATCATAAAAATAAAATACAGTACAACAAATGCTGCCATAGAGATGAGGTCGACATGCAGAGAAGCTTGCTCTAACAGCTCTAATCATAACATTTCATGTTAGTCAGGGCCTGCAAAACTCCTAAGACCCAAGAAAATTAGGAATCATGAAAGACATTGGCAGGCATGGCCACAGCCCTCCCAGCACAAGCATGCCACCACTCTGTGCAAATCCTCTGGCAGTGCACTGTTGTGAGTCACTTTTCGTATTACATAACCTGACATTCAAAGGTCACTTGCTATCTTGTGCCACACAGACAAAAGGAAGGTGAAGCAGAAGAAAAATCATCAGAAAACAAAAGGCAAACAACAACAAAAACCCAGGAGGCACATAGAGGAGTCCAGATGAGAAGCCTAAGACTTATATTAAAGCCATAATTTTGCATATAAAGGAAAGTATTCAGGTAATTAAAAGTAGAAGACTTAAAAAACATATTGCGCTTATACGAAAAAAGAGACAGAAGGGTCTAAGTTGGCTTTGGTAACTGGCTAGAGTATTTGGTTCCAAGCTAAAAAATAGCAGCTTTAATTAAATTTGGATTTAAATATTGAATCTAGAAAATTCAAATTCCATGGATACTCTGGTGTTTTGTTTTTGTTGTTGTTTTCATTGCTAAACCTGGAAATTCTAATAGTGGTTTGTTTGATAATAGAGAACAGAAAAGAAAGCGCCCAAGAGTAGGTATAGAGAACTAAGAGATTCACTTTGGACATGTTGGGTCAAAGCCTCTTGTAGGATACTCAGGTGTTGTGACTAGTAGACAACTGCTCAGGAGCTCAGGAAATGTGTCCAGGCTGTTGTAGTGATGACTAGGGTTTGGACTGAGGAGGTCAACATGAACATGTGCATATAGAAAGCAGGGGAAATCATGGTTGAAATTTTGAAGACACCTATCATCCAAGGTTGAACATAGGAAAAAATATAATTGAAAGAGAATGAGAAGTAGTGGAGAGATGCACACAGACTGTGGAGTGCATGGAGTTATAGAATCAAGGAAAGATAATATTTCCATGGGGAAAGAACAACAAATAGCTTTAAAGTGTATTGAGAGATGAATTATAAGAAGAAATAATATCAGTCACTTGGATGCTAATGGTAACCTTGATATGAGCAATTTCTGTAGGAGTGGATTTAGAAGCCAATTAAACATGCTCTTTCCCCCTCCTCAATTCTCATAAGCACTTAAACCTGGTGAATGAACTCATTTGCCTGTAGTTGTCTTTAGGTAAATCACATAGTTATGTTTTCCATGACAGGATAGTTTTATTAATTAATATATTAAGCTCTGCAAATAAATGATAAATAATTGTTGGGACAGTAAACTGCAAATATTTCCTGAGTATCTATTATGATCTAGAAGGAATGCTAAGAACTGAAGATATAGCTAAATTATGTTAAAATAATTCCTAGACTAACTGCCTTAATTTCAGATTTAAAAGTCTAAATGTTAGTCTGAAAAGAGCAATTCAACTAGGGGTCATCAAGTGACCACTAGTAATGACCTCTAGTGGTCATCAAATATCAAGTATTTAGTGTACCTGTACAAAATTTGTTCTGTCCCTAGTAAGGAACAATTCTGACAGATCTTTCAGTACAAGTGAAAGAGATTCTTGAGTCTTATTTTTTAAGCAAAAAAAGTAACCATAGGAAAGCAATTTATTTTTACTGTCATCATCTTAATGTATTCCAACCAGGCACAGCTGTCCAGATTGACCCTATGTGAAGGAAGCCAGACCTAGGCATTCTTGGGAAAGTAGCAGCCTTGGGCTGTGCCTGCCCACCCACACATTTTCAGGGTACATCAGATGATATATGATATCCAGCCCTTCCAGATTTTCTTGTTAAAACAGTGTATATAATAAAATGAAAATAACGATGTTATACCTACTGTGTAACCACCTGTCAGTAAATTTATGAACAATTAGAAAATGAAAGTACTTTCCAGGGAGCAATTTGTAGAAGCAATAAAATTCTCATATTTTTTTCCAGAAATATAATAGGACAACAACTTTTTACCTCTCCCCCACACCCCCGAAAAACGGCTTCTACAATAATTAATCAACTCTGGGTTTTGTTGTTATTTTTAACATTTCAGTTCTTCCAAATGCACTGGATAGGCACAGCTATGGGCAATGAAAGAGTCATTTCAAGTTTTTTAGGAGAAATGAAGCTTAGCGCCCAGGATATTTCATGTTTCCTAGGTAGTCACACTTCTCAATAAAGTTGGGTTTATGCACACTGTCTCGGGGGTTTTACCACTCTGAGAGAGAGGCAACCTTTTCCTAGTGAAGCAAACATTAAGCCCAACACATCCAATCAGAACATATGTGCTCTTCTCCTTTAACTTTATTAGCAATGGACCCAAGGTCTGCAACAACCTACAATAACAAAAACTGATGATAATAATTGCTAAATTTCATGTAGTACTTTTCTGTGAAAGAAATGTTTGTTGAATATTATCTCCTTGGCATGATTGCCAGAGATTATTTCTAATTTAGAGTTGAGGAAATTGAGGCTCAGAGAAATTGAGATGCCTAAGGGTACACAACAAGCAAAAGAACTAGATATCAAACCCAGGTTTCCAACTCCAAATCCTTCACTTGGTCCACTGAAGGAAGATATTTTTCTCATGTCGATTAAAACTGATTAATGCTTTCAAACAGGATCCACAGAAGACAGAGACATAATAGCCTGCAAACCCAAACATGCTACCTTGGCCAGAGAGAGAGCTGTCTTCCTGGCACCCTAGTATTCCTTCGAGGACCATAAAATCCAAAAAGCACATTCATTGTCTCCTTGGGGCTTCCTCTCCATTTGGGGTCCTGTGTGGTTACTGAGTTGTCAGGAATGGCTAGCCAAGGCCAACAAAGAGGATGGCGCCTCCTGCCGCTGCGAAAACATCAATTTTCTAGCAAAGCTGTGTTTTTCCTCAGAGCAATTGGTTAGTTCCTCTCTCTCTGCTATTTCACCCCTTCCTTTTAATCTTTTTTTATTTTTATTTTTCATCTCAAGTCCTTCCCCTTTTTTTTTTTTTTTTGGTGCATTTCACTTTTTCAGTGGCCTTTTTATAGATTTCCACGCTTCTCTCTCCTCTTTTCATGTTTGGCTCTTTTGTAATAGGCCTTCTTTCTTTGCTTGTCTTTGTTGTTTGACTCCTCTTTTGAGGATGCCTTTCCCCTCTGATCATTGTTATTCTCCCTGAGATTTTTCTCTCGTGACTGGATGGACTTGAATTTTGATCTTTACTGCTGGACTGGAAGCTATGTTATCTTTCTATGATTTCTTTGTGAGTTTTTTCCCCCCTCATCGTTTTTCTTGGTGTAAAAAAGTCACATATTGTTTAGCAATCTATGGAATTCAGTTGGCAGCTTGTGTTTGGCCTAAACATTTGTTCTTTGTTTGATAATCAATTATTTTAATTGCAACTGTCAGGGCTTAGAGATGGGAGGAGACAATGACTGGTCTCTTTTCTAGTAATTGAAAACCAGTTCCGTTCTTGTAGTTTCTACAGATTCCATAGAGGGGAAACTGATTCCATGATTCCTAAACATAATAGCTCAATGGACAAATCCCAAAACTGTGATGCTTTCATTCACATGTTTCCATGACAACCTTAATATTTACTTCATAAAATCTTAGGGAGTAGTTAGGTTTTTGTTTGTGTGTAATTGAACACCAAAATTGCATCCTGAAAAAGAGGCAGATTTTAAATGTGCAATAAGATGAACTTCTACATGGGTATTCACTCACCTAACTACCACATGGATTAAGATATAAAAACATTCCATCATTCTAGAAGCTTCCATTTTGTCCTTTGCTATTTAATATTTTCCCAAGAGATTACCCCAATTCTGACCCTCTTGAATTTCATATAAACAGTATCATATAAATGTACTCTGTCTTCTTTCACTCAACTTAATACATTTTCTATTATTCCATGTTATTATGTTATTATGTGTTTGATAATAACAAACACGTAATAACATAATGGTGTTCTTTGTCACTGTTTTCCATTATGCATGTCCCTTAATCTATTTATTCCTATTCTTTTATGATGGACTTTAGCTGGTTTCCAGTTTGGGGCTATTTTAAATAAAGGTACCATAAACATTTGTGTTTATATTTTCTTATAAATATACATATAGTAATTTTTCTTGAGAAAATACATGGAAGTTAAATT
The DNA here is from genome assembly GCF_052094955.1 of Ictidomys tridecemlineatus. Lineage (NCBI taxonomy): Eukaryota > Metazoa > Chordata > Mammalia > Rodentia > Sciuridae > Ictidomys > Ictidomys tridecemlineatus. The sequence goes on along the minus strand of NC_135489.1, from coordinate 70,780,728 downwards.
TGGAGATATGAAACAGGTGAAGACTTTAGATTTAATAGAAATAATCCAAGAGTTTTCTAAGATAGTTGAGCCAATTCCCAGCAGCAATGTTTGAATATTTCAGTTGATACATTATCACCAAAACAGTATTGTCAGTCTTTTTAAATTTGAACCATCTGGTAGGTAAGAAAGAAGGTTAGAATTTTAAAGCTAACTATATTAAATATGCCAATATTCCAAACTATTGTGTATCACACTTATCTTAAGTGGGTCCTTAAACTCATCTGGTTTCCCTGACTCCTGAACCTGTGACTGTTTGTTTAGTGTCCTCTGCCACTGAAACTGGACAGTTCTGTGCTTGACCTTGTAACTCCATCATCTGAAGTGATCAGCGGAGCCCTCAGATGAAATCATCCTCTGCTATGTCCAAGCTCAGATGAAATGCAATACTTCAGGGCATGTAATCTGGCTTCAATAATGGTTGCGGCATGGGCCATGTACTGTCCCTGTTAAGTCTAAAGCAGTCACAATCTATGCAGAAAACTTACACCAAAGGAAGACATGGGATGCAATGAGGGAACAAGGTCAACAAATTTTCTCTCCATCCTTCCTGACAATGGATGGTTTCAAGGCACACTCTTTCTTTACAGCCTGTTTGTAGACTTCCTGCATGGCTGAGAAGAAATGCTTGCCAAGTTGCCTGCTGAGTCTCCTCGTGGTCCACTGTTGCTCTGCAGCATCAAGAAGGTATCATTGTGTGTTGCTTCTCATCCTCTTCTTCTTTCTCTCTGCCCTGGGATTTTTCTCCCAATTTAACATCAGCATCTAATTATTCCTTCAGGATCTATTTATTAGAATGAAGATACTTTGTTAAAACATTTCTTAAGATCTTAAACAGAAAAGGATGGGAGAGGAGGGGAGGAGTAGGGAGGATAGGAAGGGCAGCAGAATAGAATAGACAATATGATTGATGTATGTACTTTCCATGTATGTATTATATATCAAAATGCACTCTACTGTCATGTATGACTAAAAAAATAAAAATTAAAAAAAAGATCTTAAATAGATTTGGTCAATATTACCGATCTATCCATCAAGAGAGTATTGTCAGTCTTTTTAAATTTTAGACATGTGTTAGGTAAGAGAGGAGGTTAGCACTTCTAGAGAAGAACCAGTGTGTTAACTTCATTACCAGGACTGAGTGAGAAAAACAACTTACCTGAGAGTTTAAGTGACCATGTTCTAGTCTGACTTTTATACTTGTGAATTACAATGCATTACTCTGTGGCTCATACTCAGGTTCATTTTCTTGTTAAAGCTCTCAAGGACATAGTAGAAATGTCAGCAATACCTTATTAAGGGAAAAGTAATAACAAGTATGCTATCATATGGAATTTCTTATCTAGTGTTTACCATTCATATTGGTTTTTCTTGATCTTTCTTTTAAAGAAAAGCATGTTCTAAAATTAAGACACTATTTTCATCAATGATATTCTATTATTCCATTATCAGTAAGATATTTTATAGGTGACATATTAAATGGACTTGATGCCCAATGAATAAATAATAAAATGACAAACTAATTACGCTGCTTCACTCAGATGGGAGCCTAGTTCTCTTTGTTTTAGGCTATTTTTACTGTTGTTTTCATATTCTTTTCTTCCAAGCCATCTTCTGTATAGCTCTGATTGCAACCCTTTGCCGGTGCTGTTAGCATTCATCAGTTCTGTCATTATTTATTCATCAAGTGTCTAATAAACACTAGGTGATAGGTTTGGTCCTAGGAATAACACAAGGAACATAAACAGCTCAGCCTCTGAATTTATGAAAGTTGAGTCCAGTACAGAGAGACATTTGTCCAAAAATTAGGAAAACATAGGCAATAATAGAAAAAGTGCTTTGAAAAATAAAGAGGGAAGCCTATCAGAATCGGCTTTTGAAAAATATCAATAGTTAACTAGATGAATGGAGTTGGAAAAACATTGAAGGGAAACAACAACATGTAGACATTGAAGAAGGAGAGGACTTAAGAATCATGGTGCTCTGAAAAAGGACTATTTGGGCTGAGAGGAGTGCAAAATATGTAAGGGCTGTTTCCTTTGTACCAGCCAGATAGCCAGCTGTGAGTCACAGCTCTGATGAGTGAAGGCCATCATAAGGGAGATCATAGTCTTACTAGAAGCAATAAGTTCTAGACAAAGTTCTTTCTGTGTGTAGGGAGGGGGTGCACATGCAACATGGTTAAATCGTTAGACTTTTTAAGGATACCAACCTGTTTGCAGGGGTAATTCGAGGTTGCTAAGATGTGAAATCATTAATAGGGGATGGAGCAAGGAAAAGGTGGGGAGTTATTGTTTAATGGGTATAGAGGTTGAGATGATGGGAAAGTTCTAGGGATGAATAGTGGGGATGGTTGCCCAATACAGTGAATATACTTAATGACATGAAATTGTACACTTAGAAATGGTTAAATTAGCAAACTGTTTCACTAAAAACAACAACAAAAAAAAAACACTTTAAATAGGTTTTGAAGTAATTCACATGAGTGACAATTGTTTCCTATACCAGACTGTTGAGTAGTAAAGTTAGAAAGGTATGGGAAATTTTTAAAGATTTGTAAAATATTTTTAAAGAATAGTATTTAGTATGACAGCAATAGACAAATTATTCACCAGAATCTTAATCTTGCTGGCTACATGAAGGTAATCTTGGTGGCACATGAAGGTAATCCCAGTGGCTTAGAATGGTGTGACAGGAGGATCTCGAGTTCAAAGCCAACCTCAGCAACCTAGCAAGGGTCTAGCAACTTAGTGAGAACTTTTATCAAAAATAATAATAATAATTTATATATATATATATATATATATATATATATATATAACTGGGGATGTGGCTCAGTGGTTATTTGCCCCTGGGTTCAATCCTTATTCCCTTAGTCTTTTCTTCTCGTGCATATATATAGCTGGACTATGTTCCAGACTGTTGGGGAGTTAAATCAAAGGAATGTAGTGGCCTGCTCCTTCGGCTAGAAACCTGGCCCATAATAAAACAAAGAAGCAAATAAAATCTCTTCCCTCCAAAAAAATCACTACCTTTTTTCTTCAGGCTTTATCTACTTTCAGTTGGCCTGCTTGCTGTCTATGACCGAAGTTGATATTGTTACCATGTCATCATGTTTTGAAGATGGCAGAGCCTCCTTGAACATTCATTTCTGAATGACCCCATGGAGCCTGTCTGTCCCTTTTTTCTCTGCACCTATGGTCCCATCATATGAACAAGCAGTAGAGCTTAATTGCATTAAGCCGCTAAGATCTTGAGCTGTCAAACATTTGATTTACTTTACATGGTATCTGTTATGGAGTGAATTGTGTTGCCCAAAATTCATATATGGAAGCCCTAACCCCTAATGTGATGGTATTTAGCAATGGAGCCTTAGAGGAGGTAATGGAGGTCAAATGTGGTCATAGCATAAGTTCCCTAATTTTATAGGAATAGTGTTTTTCTATGAAGAGGAAGGAAACACACAGATCTCTATTTCTGCATGCACAGAGAAAAGGCCATGTGAAGACACAAAAAGCAGTCATTGATGACAAGGCCAGAGAACATGCTTTCACTAGAAACTGCCAGGATCTTCATCATGGACTACCAGCCTCCAGACAGTGAGAAAATTAATGCTGTTTAAGCCACCCATCCTGTGGTGTTCTGTTATGGCAGGCTGAGAAGACTGTGATTGGCTAAAGGGACTAAAAGGAATGTTGATGTCCAGGAAAATGCTCATGCTTCTGACTCGTGTTCCTAGATACATTGAGTTTCTAATCACTGGGAAAGGAACACTGGGTATAATCCAGATTTGAGCTCAGTTCTGGAGGTGTTGACTTGAGGTACTCCTTAGACACTCAAGAGAAATTATCAAATCAGCCTCTGGAAAGCAAATAGACATGGGCATTTCATAGTGTATTTGACTTGTTTTTCAGTTGAAGAAATTTTCTTAATTATTTTTTGAATATTTGATTTATCCCCTCTCAAGAATGAAAATCTCCTTGGACTTTTCTTCATACACCCCACAGTTTCTAACAGCATAAATAAATAGCTAATTTAATTGATTTCTTAAGAAGTGTCTGGGTAGCCAGTTAGAATAGAACTGCCCAGAATTTTTTTAGGATGTTTAGGGTAAAGCTGTGCTAATAGTCCAGTCATTCATCTGCAACAGCATTTCTGAACATAAAAGTGTTTTTCACTCTTAATGAAAAAGAAAACTCAATAATTGTGATTACCTTCTCCTTTGCCAATCTCCTTGCTTCCCATTAAAAATATAAAAATAAGGGCAAACATTATAGTGGGATTCAATTTAATTATATTAAGGAAACATTATTTCCAGCTATTATCCATATGGCACACTTCAGGGGCTTGGGTGGACACAACCAATCTGTCCTCCAAGTGCTTAACATACAGTGTGAGAAGGTTTAGAAAAAATCCTATGAAGGAAGATGATGGTTCTTTAGGTTACCCTTGGTATGTAGTAAAGAGCCTAATGCAGGGATGATGATCAATGAATTCTCAATGAATATATTTTCATATAGTACTTTTTTTGTTTTTTTGGTACCAGGGATTGAACCCAGGGGTGCTTAGCCACTGAGACACATCCCCAGTACTATTTTTTTGCTTTGAGACAGTGTCTCACTAGGTTACTTATAGTCTTGCTAAGTTGCTGAGGCTGGCCTCAAACTTGTGATCCTTCTTCCTCAGCCTCACAAGTCATGGGGATTACAGATGTGTGCCACCACACCTGGCCACATAATAGATATTAATAAACATTTGGTGAATAAACAAATGAGATAATGGATAAACTGTGAAATTAATCTTCATATCATGTATACTTTTATATTTATAAATGCAATGTTTATTATCTTTCCACTTGTTGAAAAATAATGTACAAGAAAATATCTACTCTTAAGAATAAAAATCTAGAACTTCAGACCAGGAATAAATTTCAGAAACCACTACACCTTCATCTTATACAGTATGAAATAGATATTGGAAAGTTATTCTTTGTTCTAAGTTAGCACAAGCAATGAATATTGGAGTCATTTTCTAGATATTTTGACTCACAACACATCTCCTAACTGTGTGATTATTTTCTACAAAGGGAGCTCTGGACTCTTGCATTTAGAGGATGCTGGCAAAATGATGCCACTTCAGGACACTGCATTGCTGGTAAGAGTACCTTTTCAACACAGAAGGAAACAGAAGCCTAGCTGCTGGTCTGAGACCCATTTTAGCAAAGAGATGTACTGAATTTACTAAAAGAGAGCTGAGGTACCTAGGAAACTGATTCACTGAGGAGAAAGCTCCAGTAGCTTGCCAGAGGGCATGCTATCAAAACTGAGAAGCAGCATCCCAACTTTTCACCTAACTATGTGCAAGGTGACACTTGGGGAGATGTGAGAGCCAGCAAGGCAGAAGCCCAGCTGGATGACTTTCTAACTTGGAGCTATCCCTCTGACACCTGGGCCCATCACTCATTAACATAAATCATGCTCAGTCATTCCACTCTGGAAAAGCAATCATTACAGCCCTTCTACCTAGTTCTGTTGTATGGAACTTGAAAGTTGTTCCTGAATCCAAACAGATTATTTTCACTACTAAGAGCAGAACTTTGCATAATCATCATGTTTACAGGCCAACTAAATGTAAATATATGCAAATGCTTTGGCAAAGTAGGCTGGCCCTCAGGCCTTCCAAAAAGGCCTTCCTTGTTGTAAAAGTTGAGCATTGCCCATTTAGAGGGAGAAGGATAAAGAAACTGGTAGGAGAAGAGACGGGGTCAGGTAACTGTAGAGAGTGATAAAGTAGGGAAGAACAGGTAAACAGAATCCTTGTGTAAATAAGCAAGACATGAATAAAAAGCAAAGCCCTCCCAACCTGGCTCACTTCTTTTTATCCGCAGTGGCTGGAGCCTGGGGACCATTTACTCACATGAGACAGAAAATCACTGCAAGGCAATAGTTTTTGAGAGCAATGGGAGCATGTTACACATTGCATAATATCCAGATATTGGTTCCCCTTCCTAAAGTTAGAGAAGTCTATAAAACCACTCTTGCTACAGCCACAATAAGGACTTGATATTTGATGTTTCTGCTAAACCTTAAAAGAATCTGTTCATTCTGGCAGAACTTTCCTGCCAGTGTACCCACAGACTTCTGTAGCAGAAAGTGAAAAGGATGAAAAATGGATGGATATCCTAAAACCTGAGCACTGAAAACCCCAGTGATTAGCACATCATCTCTAGCAAAATGCAATGAGCAGTGTGGGTGGGATTGTAAATGCTGGTGGCTGGCTTGCTGGATGGAAGAAAGAATTGGGAGTACTAGAATTAGCACAAGAGTATGTCTTTACCACTCATGAATCAAGAATTATGTTAAGTGAAATAAGCCAGACATGGAAAGACAAAAACTGTATGATCTCACTCATGTGTAGAATTGTAAAAAGTTGATCTCTCATACAAGTTGAGAGTAGAATAATGGTTGCCAGGGTCTTAGGAAGAGAAGAGTGAATGGAGAGACCAATGGTACAATGGTATGGGTAGAGAGGATAAATAAGTTCTGCTGTTTTACTGCGTTGGAGGGTGACAATAGTTATCAATAATGTATTATATATTTCAAAACAACTAGAAGGGGTTTTGAATACTTTTCCCTTAAAGCAAAGGTGGTGAGTATATGAGGTGATGAATTATTAATCACCTTGATTTAATCACTACATATATATTGAAGCATTACTGTACACCAAAAATATGTAGAATAATTATGTGTCAATTAAAAGAAAACAAAAAATAGAATTGGCTCACAGTTTAGTAAGAAAGGATTCTAAGGTAACACCAGCAACACTTTACAGTACCAGCTATATAATAGGTGATTCTACATTATTTTTGCAGGTATATATGTGTCTAAATCAATTTGCTTCCATTTTTAAATAATATTTTTATCCCATTTATAACTAAACATGTATTGAATACTTGCCAGGCTGATTTAATAAGCATTTTTGTGCATCTAATACATGTTAATCCTAGGAATACATTGGAGGTTAACCATTCTTTCGCAGGGAGAGGGGTACTGGGGATTGAACTCTGGAGCACTCAACCACTGAGCCACATCCCCAACCCTATTTTGTATTTTATTTAGAGACAGGTTCTCACTTAGTTGATAAGTGCCTCAATAAATTGCTGAGGTTGGCTTTGAACTCCTGATCCTCCTACTTCCTCCTCCTACCTCCTCCTCCTCCCTAGCCACTGGTATCACAGGTGTGTGCCACCATGCCCAGTGGGGTAAACATTTTGGTCTACATGGAGGTAATGACTTTGTCACCATCTTTGTGAAGTTTGTATGTTGGAGGGGAAGTCACACAAGTATCACTGAGGTTACAGTATGGTATGACAGAGTCATTCATTGCTAGGATTTTGGAACTTTGAAAGCCTGAGCTCAAAGAGCATGTTCAGATATTGATAAAAGCAGGATCCTGCACTAGGCAGCCAGAAGTGTGTCACTGAGATACCATGAAGGTCAGAGAGAGGGAATGATCTGGGATCCTCACTTTTCAGTCAATAAAACAAACACCTGAAATACACCTGAAATAATCAACTTATGAAGTGTTATTTTGGCCCACGGTTTTAGAGGTCCAGTTGTGAGCCAGTGACCTTGTTGTTCTTGGCCTGTGTCTAAACAACACACTGTAGAGGAAGCATGTAGCAGATCAAAAGCTACCCACCTCATGACCAGAAGGTAAGAGTAAAATGAGAAGAATGGGATTCCTCAATCCCCTTTGAGGACATACCCCAGTGACCCAAAACCTTACACTAGGTCCCACCTTTTAAAGTTTCCACTACCTCCCAAGAGCACCTGGCTGGACACTAAGCCATTTTCACATGGCCGTTTGGAAGATAACCAAGGTCCCAACTATAACATGGCCACATGACCTTAGGCCCCCCATGACCATCTGGGCACATTGGTGAAGACCAGGAACAGGATGACATCTGAATGGCACATTGACCCTCTGTTCTGAACCTTATAATGGGAAAACAAGCCGTTCATTGGTCCCTTCACTGAGCAGCCACCTTGTCAGCTCCACATCGGCCAATTCACAGTCTGCAGGCATCACCCAGATAGTAAAGGGTGGAGGTGCATGGTGGGCCTTTGTCTCAGAGACAACTAAGACTGCCTGACTCAGCTAACTGTGCCCTGTATGATGGTGAAGCACCTTTGGATTTGACATATTATAAACTCCCAAATGTGTATTTATTGGGGACATATTAGCCAAAACAGGAGTCAAAGCCAATGCAGCTGAAATGCACAGAACAAGATTTCTGTTGCTGACCAGAGCCCACTCACATCCCATCAGAGGACCTTCTCACCTCAGACTCTTCTCCCTTCTTACAGCTTCCATGGCTACCTCTTCTGGCAGCATCTCTCTGCAGGGCTTTTGGGTGTGAGGTACTTCTACCTCCTGCCTGGCACTTTTTCAAAGTGAGTTTCCTTTGAAAGTTGCCTGGGCTCCTGCTGATTGCCCCCTGGACTTTCTCAGAGCTATCCTTGGGCGTCTTTTTAATGTTCTGACCTTAATTGCATTTTCCTGTATGTGCTGTGGCAGTCAGCATGCAGTTTAATAAAACATTTTCAAGCTGTTGGGGCCATTCTTCCCTCCCTACCTACATCTTATGCAGTAGAAGATTTTAAGCCTTATTTTTAAGGTGATTGATTTGGTGTGTTTTCCACTTTCTTTCCTGCTTTGGGGACATTTTGCCTCTATGTGTGATAATTTTTTTTAAAAAGGGACTTTGATTTTCTTGTCCCCTCACTTTCTACTCTGCTGTTGCAGAACCAAGGACTGGGAAGCTTTATTCCTCAAGTAGCTATTTTGCCTTCTCTGATTCTGTTAATAGTTGTTGGTGCTTTGGATTAGCCATGGTCAGGGCTCAGGGCTTGTCATTCAACACTCACATGGATGGGGTGTTTAAAGTGGGCACTTGGGGATGTGTGTGCTGTGGCCAGAGCTTTTTTCTTTTTTTCCTTTTAAAACCGAGAAAGAGGTTTGAATCTTATTTTATTTTTGATGTAATGTCAGATAAGGGGAATTAATTCCAAATAAAGAGATTCCATTTAGGATGTAGTAGTGGACCCTAAAACATGTGCTAATGCAAAGGTCTCTACTTTTTTTTTTCATAACATAAGGTCATACTGATGCTAAGATGGAAGGATGGTTCCTAAGGAAAATAAAACCTCTGTAGAAAGCTTTGATAAAAGACTCAGTGTTTATTTCTTTTTTGGCTCAAAGTTGTCTTCTTTGTCTCTTGATGGGGGAATAGTTTCTCTTCCTCCATTCAGGGAGGTGACCAGGGAACAGCAGGCCATGTGCTAACTGCCCCTGTCTTTTCTTTCCCCTTCTGTTAACATTCTCTTCCTTTCTTGGCCCTATTCATTTTCAGTCTCATCCTCCATTTGTAGCTCTGCGGCTTTCTGCAGGCATCTTGAAGATCTTCTTCCATCTCATTACTCTCCTCCTTCCTTGCTATATCTTCCAATCCCAACCCTCCCTGCTCTGCATCCTTGGGCTCTTTACACTCTTATCAACAGTAGAATCCAGCGTCAAACTCCCCCCCCCCCCCGCACATCTCTATTGAACAAGCTCAGTGTTAACTTTTTGGAGAGCTATGTGCCAAGGACTGTGGATGTTTTGCTAATAATAGATTGAGTACAAAATCTCTATCCTGGGTAAAAAAAAAAAAAAAAAAAAAAAAAAATGAACATTAACTTTGTCACTGAAGACCAGACATTTTGTCCTCAAACAATTTGTGCTTTGGAGATGATACACATTCCACACTGAGATCAGATCCCAGGCCACAGAGGGGTTTTCAGACAAAACTTAGTTCCATTTAAATTTACCCTTTGACATTTCTGGAACACAGAGGATCTCTTCTACCAGCCTATGAATTTATTTACAATCTGTTCTCCCCCCTTAAAAAATTCTAATAACTAAAAAGAGCCAGTAACAATTACACAGTTCATGATTATCTCTATAAAGCTTATTCTTTCCAAGTACTAACCACAATTTAGGTGGAATCTTGAGGGCTGTATATCTGTAGCTTTATTAATCACCATTCATACATCAAGCAAAAGGAATTCCCCTCTGCTTTCAACTAACAAAAATCCCATTATAAAACTCCAACTCTCAGAGGATGCATGGCTCACTTGCCTGGTGACTGTAGATCACCAACAAGTAGCTGTTCTGTTGTCTTTGAAGGGGAAGAATCTATCTGAACAGAAATTAAAAAGGAATTAAGACTTTAAAAAGGAAAAGAAAAGTGAGAAAAAAGAAGAAGAATTGGGAGAGGATAAAACCTGTATTTCAACACTATCTTCTTCTAAAGCTGTTTATGATAAAAAGAAGATTAGGTAGCTGGAATCCCAGCAATATTACATTGAATCCTAGACACCTTCTTTCTGATACATTCTGGCCTGAGAACATCAACCCCATCATGACAAAATAGCCTTTGGGAAACGGAATCCTCCTGGCAGTATGCCATCCAGCTCTTATAAACTGTTAACCGTGGTAATGAATCAATCCAAGAGACATATTAATAATGACATGAAGAGACACATTTATTGTTGATTGTTGAGATGGTGGCAGATTTATTGCCAGTTTTCCAGGAGGGAGGGCTTGGCCCAGCAATGGTGCAATTAAAAACAAATTGAATACAGGAACAAAGAATCAATAATCTAACAGGGCAACTTTTAGTTTGCAAAATACAAATATAAATTAATTGACCTGAACACAGTTGCTAACTGGTCATTAATGTCTGCTCGCTGGCCAATCGGAGCACATAATCCATCCCATTAAGTTGATTGCAACAGCCTGGGTTCCTGCACTTCCAACTCACCTGCCCAGGCTACATTGGGAGCACCTAGTTTGAGTTGATTTCCAACACCACTGAAGGAACTCTTCCCCAGAAGGTCTAAATTATAGTCTCGTTTTACAGGTTTCACTAAGAACTTCTGTATTCAACAGATATATTTTTGATGCCTAGAGTGTACAGCAATCTATCCTAAGCACAGGGAAGCAAAGGAAATAAATCCAAGCTGTATGTTACTTTTTGTGGTATGGTCTCCATTTATCTCCACTATTTCTCCCAGTAAAGTCTGTCTTTGAGATGCTTTTTATCTCCTAAGAATGGTTGACATTTTTTTTCTTGATTTTTGTAGAAAATATTAATAAAAATATATTTATGGCATATTGGTATTATTGTTCTAGATTTGCAAAATGTAATGTAAACGTCTTAAAGAGCTATTTTTGTGGCCATGCTAATTCAGATTGCTGTCCCTGAGTTGTGCCTTATGAAAAATTATGGAGCCATCTCTGGTTTTTGCCTTCAAGAAAGTTGTAATCTAGAGGGAAAAGAAAGTTAGACCGAGCAATAACTGAAATTTTCAAAAAAGAAAAAGAAGTAGCAGCAGCAGCAATAGTGGTGGTGGCTGTGGCAAGGAAGCTGCTGCTGCTAAAGGTATTAGAAAGCAGTAAGGAGGTAAAACAGCAAGTGGAATTTCAAAGAAACTTAGCAGCTTGAGTGGTTTAGCAGCTCAGTAACTGTGTTGTGCAATGCAATAGCCACTAGCCACATGTGACTATTTCAAATTAATTAAACTTAAACAAAACTGATAATTCAGTCCCTCATTTGTACTAGCTATAATTCAATCTCAGAAAAGCCACAAATTTAGAGTATATTCATCGTGACAGAAAACTCTATTGAGCAGTGCTGCCTTAGGTAGAATTGGAAATCCAGAGAAAAGAAGAATATTCAAGACAGATGAATTGTGTAAGAAATAGAAAATAATCCAGGATATTGGATATGAGGGGCTGTATTCTTATAAATGCAACTATATGTTGTATGGCATGCAAAAATGGAGAAACACAAACCAAGATTGAAAGAGCAGGATTGGCCCTGGGTTTTTCAGTGCCTGGAAAGATGATCTAAGAGGTTTTGACAATTTTATTATCAAAAGAGAGTCACTAACAATTAATTGCATATTCTAGAATAGCTAGTCAAAAGGATTTTGAATGTTCCTAACACAAAGAAATGATAAATGTCAGAGGTGATGGATATGCCAATTACATTGATCTGATCATTACACATTGTTTACATATACTGAAATGTCACACTGCACCCCATAAATATGTACAATTACTGTGTCAATTAAAAAATAAGAAATATGTTTTAAAAATCATGAGGAGAGGAGACACGATCAGATGTATGCCTCAGTAATACTTTAGCAACGTTGTTAAAATGAATTATAGGAGAGAGAGACTGAGGATTGGGTGTCAATTAGGTTGTGACAGTGAAAAGACAGTAGAGAATGAGATCCTGCACTTGATGATAGTGGTCGTGCGAACAGAAAGGAAGAGAATGATTTTATTGGACATGGCATCTGCTTTAACCGAGAAGCAAAAGAAAAAGAAGAATCAGAGCTTAAGCCTGGGTTTTACATGAGGATGGTGTTTCCATGAATTGGAACGTGATTTAAAACAGGAGGAAACAGGTTGGAGTAAAGAAGACAAATTCAGTGTGGAACATGTTAAGATAACACTGTGATATACAGATTGAGGAGCTCAGGACAGAATTAGAAATAAGATAATAGAATTTGGGAAGAAATTAAGGACTGGGAATGTAGATCCAGAGCTGATATTAACTATAAGAAAAAATGTATAATTACTCAGATAAATAAAATGGAAGGAGAGTAAAAAATTTAAGGTGGACAGATATTTTTTTTTTTTGTATCAGAGATTGAACCCAGGTTGCTTAACCCCTAAGCAACATCCCTAAGTCCTCAGGGCCTCTCTAAGGTGTTGAGATTGGTCTTGCACTTGTAATCCTTCTGCTTCAGCCTCCTGAGTCACAGGGATTAGAAGTATGTGCACCACAATGCAAAGAAACTAGACAGACGTTTATTATGCAGAGATAACCTGACAAGGAGTGCTTACCTATGTGTCACTCTGAATCTGTTCATTTAAAGGTATGGAATGGAAGCAAAAGGGCTGAGGGCAGGCTTTCATTGTAGACTGAGTTGGGATCAAGCCCTCTACTTATAACCTGGTGGCCTAGAACAATTTCCTTAGTCTTTCTGAGCCTCAGTTCCCTAATTCAAAAAATAAAGAAAATGACCAAGTGCAGTGGTGCATGCCCATAATCCACACTGAATTAAAAGCTGAGGCAGGAGCATCACAATTTTGAGACCAGTCTCAGCAACTTAGCAAAATGCTGTCTTAAGAAAAAAGAAAGGAAAAGAAAAGATTAAAAAAAAACTCAGCATCACACTACAATGATACATATATACCCATGTTGATTACAGCACAATTCATAATAGCCAAATCATGAAATCAGTCTAGGTGTTCACCAATAGATGAATGGATAAAGAAAATGTGGTATATACACAATGGAGTTTTATTTGACCATAAGGAAAAGGAAATTATGTTATTTTCAGGAAAACATATGGTATATAAGATCATTATGTTAAATGAAATAAGTCAAAATCACAATGTCAAGGTTGCTATATTTTCTCTTATTTGTATAAGCTAGAGAGGAAAAAGAAAAAGAAAGTTGTGTGTATGGGATCTCATGAAAATCAAAGGAAGATCAGTAAAATGAATAACAGAGATTAGTGGGTGAGAGGAGGGGTGAGTGTGTAATTGCTGGGGAGTGATATTGACCAAATTATATTGTGATATTGTGTGCATGTACAAATATGTAACAAGCACTAATTTTAAAAAGTGTTGGGGGGGACTGTGGTAAAGTGCTGCAGGATTCCATCCTTGGCACAGAGAGAGAGAGGAGGAGGAGGAAGAAGAAGAAGAAAAGAAGGAGGAGGAGAGAAAGAAGAAGAAGAAGAGGAGGAGGAGGAGGAGGAAGAAAAAGAAGAAAAGAAGGAGGAGGAGAGAAAGAAGAAGAAGAAGAGGAGGAGGAGAGGAAGAAGAAGAAGAAAAGAAGGAGGAGGAGAGAAAGAAGAAGAAGAGGAGGAGGAGGAAGAAGAAGAATAAGGAGGAGGAGGAGGAGGGGAAGGGGAAGAAGGGAGGGAAGGGGAGGGAAAGAGATGAGTGGAGAAAATTAGGGAAAAGAATCCCAACTTCTGGTGATTAACTTGAAAATATGATTGGGTCCTGGGAGTTAGCTCCTAGCTGAAGAAAGCCCTGAGATTGATCCCCAGTACAGTAAAGCAAATAAACCCTGAAAATGGAATTGGGTAATATCTCTAAAATGATTACCATAATTTGTGACTATTAAAAAATAAATCCTTGAATACTTTTCCTATGATAATCTTACTTCACTTCCATTGCTCTTCAATTTCTCTACCTAGAGAGGAGAATTATTAGTGAAAGAATAGCCAAAGGGGTTTCAATATGCTTGTGAAGAACCAAAATAGGAACAAGAATTATGGACAGTTATTGTTGCTAAGACACTATGTTTAAGCATAAATGTCAAATTTCCCAAATATGTGTATACTTGCTATATGTAGGTAAACATTACTACTCTGGATTCCATTAGTCTTGATATTAAACTATGACCAACCAAACTTGTGAATGGTGAAGTATACTATGTGACTGTTATTATAGTCATATGTTACTATTGATGGTACAATGATACATATGTTATGATATGAGAGTCATGCTGAACTTTCATCTAAACATTAGAAGACTTTGTAGACATTTACTAATTTACCCTTCTTCTAAGGTAAAATTGCTCCTTTGCTCTCAGCAACAGGAACATGTGAAATCAGATTGCTGTATTTACCAGACCTACCGGTAGACTGGCTTCTTAGGAAATAAGCTCAGATCACCATGTAAATTGAGCAGAACTGCAACAGGCATTTTAATTTTTCCTTCATCTCCAGATCAGTGATGATTTTGAGAACAAGCTTTATTATTAGTATTCTGTTTATTTAATTGTATTGCAAAGAAGGCAGATGACAAGCCCAGGCCTTGACACTTCTCTTTTTGGCTTGTATATGTATCACTAAATCACTGGCAGCACCTTCTTGGATCAGGTTGAAGAGAATTTCTGCTTTTGCTCAAATCAAGCCCACACACTTTCCAAGCCAGGACTCTCAAACAGAAGGGCTCTCCTCTTGGCATTTAGAACCAGTCATTGTCAGCCATGGAAAGGAATTTATCCCACACTAAATTTTGTTTTGGTGTTGTTCACCTTGGAAAATATCATCTCTTATTAGTCTTACAATCAATAGAATATAAATGTTATAAAATGAGCATGTCCCCCCATTTCTTTTATAGCTGGAGGCTGAACCTACATGTTTAGTGGAAGGTGGGATGAAATTCAAGAAGCTACAGAAGAAATAGCCAGGAGGCCTGTGAAAACCTGAATATGTGTGTGTCTGTGTGTGTGCGCGCACAAACGCATGCACACGCACATGCATGTAGGTGTGGGCTTAGCGCCTAAGCAGAGCAGAACAGTCTCACATTTCTCCTTACAATAATGAGAGAAGATGACTGATAAAAGGATAAATCATCTTTTTTTAGAAATGTGTTTTGAACTATGTTGTCACCAACTATACAACATATCACGAAAGGTAT